>NC_089764.1:146313-148813 GCF_040412425.1 Macrobrachium rosenbergii | reverse complement strand
TTGCTACAGCAAGGTTGCAAATTTTAGATTTATGAGGTCTTTTGACCCTCAGTTGGACAGTAGGGAGTATAATTTTAAATTCATTGATACCCTCAATTGTGACAGGTTTGCGTTGGTTAACGATAGCTCCATAGGGAACGTTGTCTTTCCTTATGAGGGAAATTTGGCGCCAGAGTCGTCAAATGCCTTGACCTGGCGTGCTGAGTATCTACCTCGAGGAGGTGCCACATATATGGGACCCTCAGTTGGAGGGCCTAAGGACTCGGGATTTGTAACTGCCAGGGCGACGGCAGGATTACTTGACTTATTATTTCTAGGGCATTATGCTCATGAGGGAGAGTGGCTATAAACCTTGCATGCTAAGCAAAATGTTTGGCTGAAATCTCTTTGCACTGTCCCTGCAGAAGGCGCAGTTGACTTATTAGTTAGTTTTCCAGGAGAAAGAGGCTCTGTTGGTTTATTTCAGCATTGTTCTTTGGAATGCCCGACCTTCCTACAGAACCCGCATACAACGGGTTTCTGTGATTGCCCATTCTTCGGTGGAGGGGCACCTGAAGGGCAGGCGGGTGGACTAATTCTGTGCTGCAGGGAGCTCTCCTGGGGGTGATGAGTATCCCAGGATTCGGCGATGTGACAGCATTCCACCAACGTTGTATGCTAATTCTCCCCTATATACGTGGCGAGGGCAGGAGGTGTGTAGAGCAAGAAATGCTTTATTTTCATTTGCTCTATGGAGTCTGCAAGGGTCTTGACTCCCACGGACTCGAACCACTTTGCATGGGCATGCTTCAACTGGTAGGCCCAATCTGCCCAAGTTTGGCTGACTTCCTTGACTTGCCCTCTCCAATGCCTCCTCCGGTGTTCAGGGGTTATCTCGTACACCTTGGTAATGGTTTGGTGCACGATGTCCCAGTCCTCTTGGTTGGCCACAGGTAGGGCGTTGTAGGCAATCAGTGCTTTCCCACCGAGGAATTTAGTTAATACTAGAGAGAGTTCGGTGGGGGAGAGGGTGCAACATTCCAGGACCTTCTCGGCTCTGTCGAGCCACACTTTCGTTTCAGCTTCGGTCCACTTGGGCATAAACGAGTGGGCCTGGCTGAGGGCGCTGATCCCCGAGGCGGGAGCAGGGGGGGGGAGTGCCACGATGTGCCAGCATCTGGAGTTCGTCGGCATGCTTCTTCTCATTCTCTGCTCTTTCTGCCTCCTTTTCTTTTCTTTCTACCTCCTCTCCTCTCTCTAGGGCCTCCCTTTCTAATCTCGCTGCCTCCCTTTCTGTCTCTTTTTCTAATCTCGCTGCCTCCCTTTCTGCCTTTATCGCGTCCGTCCTCTCCTGTACCCAGTCTTTTAGTTCTTTCCCGGAAAGGCCGAGTTCCTTCCCGGAGAACATAAAGAACTTGAAATCCTCACTCTGTTGAGATCTTGCCGACGTTGTGTAAGTGGGGTCGACTCAAGTGATACACAAAACAACAATTTTCCCAGAGCGTAGGAAGGAGTTGTCCGGGTATAATAAATGCATGCAAATTTCTAACAGAGAGGCTGTCGGTGACTTTACAGTATGAAGGGGTTTCAAAACTCTTAGGAATTGGAATTCTTTGGTCTCCCAAGGTAACGACAAAACGGGTTTGATTGGGGACAATGATTAGCAAATGATTGGTCTCCCGATTTACCCATAGAGTGGGCTGATTGGGGGACGATGATTAACAAATGATTGGTCTCCCAAGGTACCAACAAGCGGGTTTGGTTGGGGACGATGGTTAGCAAATGATTGGTCTCCCGATTTACCGACGGAGTGGGCTCATTGGGGGACGATGATTAACAAATGACTGGTCTCCCGAGGTACTGACAAAATGGGCTTATTGGGGACTGGATTGGAAATGGATTGGTCTCACCAAATAACCAACGAGGCGGGCTTATTGGGGACTGGATTGGAAATGAATTGGTCTCACCAAATTACCGACGAAGTGGGCTTCTTGGGGACTGGATTAGAAATGACTTGGTCTCACCAAATTACCGACGAGGCGGGCTGATTTGGGGACTTGATTGGAAATTAATTGGTCTCACCAAATTACCAACGAGGCAGACTGAATTGGGGACTGGATTGGAATTGGATTGGTCTCACCAAATTACCGACGAAGCAGGCTTCTTGGGGACTGGATTGGAAATGAATTGGTCTCACCCAATTACCGACGAGGCGGGCTGATTTGGGGACTGGATTGGGAATATATTGGCTCCTAAGGAGAATTCCCGCACAAACGAGGTCTGATTAGGAAGAGGTTTTACATGTATGGGCTTATGGGAGACGTTTCCTTTTGTAAGCAAAGAATATTGAAATGATAAAGGCCCCTAATTCAATGAGTAGACGACACACACAAAAGGAATAACCCCAAACAAATGCACAAAACAAACAAAAAAAAAGAGAGAAAAAAATTTTTTGCTGGAACGAGCCCGAGGTAAAACAAGGCAAAATTAAACAACCAAATCCTAGCAATGAATGAATGGC
>NC_089764.1:135112-138313 GCF_040412425.1 Macrobrachium rosenbergii | reverse complement strand
ATAAGTCACCAAACTGCATCGTGACAAATATATATACGTAGACGACCACATGAAAGGTGAAAATTAAAGACCAGGTACCAAGCGCTTTTGTGTATTGCATTACACTTTTCAAAAGGGTACAAAGTAAAATAAATAAAGATAGACATAAACAAGAAACCACAAAACAAAGATCAAAGCCACTAACAAGCTAAACATCATTTTCCGAATGCAATCAGTAGTTTGAAGTCAAATTGTCACATACCAAACAAAAAATACTTTAAAAATACTTAAGAACTGAAACTACAGTTAGAACAGGCTATTGCTAAAAGGTAAATATGTACTTCCTGCCAATTTTATGAACAAAAATTAACTATCTAATTTAAAAAAGACTTCGAACTAATATTATAAGTTGATTGTTAAAATGCTTAATAAGGCAGATTCAATTATATTTCTTAACAATGTGGTCAAGCAAAAATTATCTCAGATGAATTTTTCCAGTCTATACAATGGTTAAAATCATTCATATGTACAAATAAAGCACTTGTCAATTGGCCTGTCTGAACTGCGTAACGATGCTGTTTAGACGATAATCTAGTTCTTTACCAGCTTTGACCAAAGGTATTTATTACTACATCCAGCACAAGGGAATCATTAAATACAGCCATTAATTTGTTTTGGGAGTTACGAACCATGATATTCTGAAGTGTCCCTGAATTCTTGTAAACAACAGTTATCTTGAAAAATTTTCAGTAATTTTTTAATGAAACAAAGATTTACGTTATATGGAAGTGTCAAAATATTTTCTCTCACCAAAGGCCCTATTGTTATTGAATAAAAATGTTTCTAGCTTTCTGTATAAAAGATTTGTCGATTAAAACTTTGGGTATTTTAACATAATTCCTACGTCGTAAATTTTACAAAATTTGAGTCTAAGAATTCCGGCTGCATATCCTTAATGCCCTTAAAAACATGCTACAAACTGAGAGTTTTGCATTAACGTGGTGATCTGAATAATAGTGGACATAAGAACAGACGTTTGGTAGGTTTCCTGTAAACATCAAACACAAAAGTTCTATCCTCTTCATGAACCAAAACATCTGTGAACAAAACTCTTGGTGAATTTAATGAACAATTATTTTCCTTCAACGGTGAATTTAATAGAAGGGTACCAAAATGATTTACCAAAGAACCCCTTCAAAAAAAACTGTTCAAGTTTTCGCACATGGCCAACACAGAATAATTTCCATTAAAAACAATCACAATCATAAAAGAACCCCTTCTAAAAATAGCTAAGGAAATAAATATTATTTAATTCGTTCAAAACTCAACTGGGACATTGGTAAATGCTACATCAAAACTGGGGAAAGGGGATTTAAAAATTACTGCAATCCACAAAATTTTGAAGGTATGCGATTGGGATATGTTTCCGACAATAGGCGTTAAAAACAAACTTTAATCAAACACTTAACAGAACTTTGGTTTATCAATTCTAAAATTTTTAATAAGAAGCTGCTATAAATCATGCCTGCAAGTTATTTGATTAGAGCATCATTTCAGCTAAAATTTCCAATAAATCGTCAACTGGGTTACATTATCTGACAAAGATTACATTTTCTAACATTCATCTTTATCCATTATCAAAGAAGTTACATCAAAACAGGTCATTATCATTTTTTAAAGTCGTAATTTATGAAACGTCTAGGAACACTAAGTTTGGTATTTTTCAACAAAATACCTTTTAAATTTTATATGCGATTCCAGATAATTAAAGGAGTTGGCAACACATCTGTTGTCAGATTTTCTTTAGAACCAACCATTTAGACAGTTTATATGAAACGCCACAAATATTAGTTCAAAACAGAACTGATTATTACGGCTTTGGATCAGGATTTCAGCTTTCTTTCTTGTGTGTTTTGCGGCATAAGACCATACATATACGGTAAAATTTTTGTATTTTTTGTTTGGTATGTGAATTTGAAAACTGTTTACATTAGTAATGATCATTTCCTTTTAGCGGGTTTTGATCTTTGTTTTAAGTTTTCTTATTTATGTTTCTTCTTTAACAGTACGCGGAAGATTTTTACGCAATTCTAATTTTTGGTACCTGGTCTTTAATTTTCACACCTTTCATTGTCGTCTACATTTTTATAACATAATCATCTTTATCCATTATCACCTAGAATTTTGACATGTTTACTTTTTCATGTGTTATGTTTAATATACAATCGTTGAAAGTGTCATATTTAGTTTGGCATCAGATCTCAAAAGAAATAATAATTAAATAACCTGATGTAATTTAACGTTAGTACAATTTTAATAGTTGGTAGTTTGAATCTTTCTTGATAAAGCGGCAATGAACACAAGTGTGTCCACCAGGACTTGTTTCATTTCATTTGTCATCAGTTAAGATAAGAGCAAGGGCTTTGTTTTCCAGTGATGACAGGTTAAGGATAACAAATGCGATCCATCTCGGGCTCAAGACGAGTGATTTCAACATTGTTACATGTTTGAATCACGTATGCCACGAGAGAAAGAATACGTGTCTTGATCAATTACGTCATGTTTTGAAAGACTGCGTTCAAAACGTTTTGCTGGGATGACGTCACTTCCCTTTTGTATCTTGCACCCAAAATGCTTTAATGACATCATATAATTGTTTCACGTATTACTGGAATTCTAAAATTTGTTTAATTATGATTTCTGAGACCAGTGGATTTGGTTCCCTCTCTCTCTCTCGTTCTTAGAAAGAGATTCTTTTAACATAGTGTTCTGTGGTCACGTATTAGCATTAACTTTTGAGATCTGAATTTAGTAAGTTATTTAGTTCGTAATGGCGCCTGGTGAAAAAGTGTGTTTTGTTTGCAGCTGCAGCAGAAGTGATTTACAGAGGCTTTCACAAGTTTGTGATAATGTGAATTTTACTATTAATACCATGGTATGATAAGTTAGCTTTTTACCAAGTGAAATCATTACTGATAAATCTTATGTGTATTTTTGTGTTTTTTCTATTTACAATCTCTTTATATTTTCAATTTTTTATGTTTGTGATGTAACATTTATTTACATAGCACTGTAAATATTTCTTGGTATAATATAACATTAATGTTTTAACATTGCATACTTGATTTCCTTTTATTAAGATCTTCTTTTAAATCTTGAGTAATTCTTGATAGTTTAAATTTTGCTTCATCAATTTAAATTCTGATAAAGTTTTTTGTGAAT
>NC_089764.1:122612-130112 GCF_040412425.1 Macrobrachium rosenbergii | reverse complement strand
CCTGCAACTACTTATGATACGTCATATTTTTCAAGGATACTTTCAACTCAATTATACGTATTTAGCATTTATAGTACATTCGCTTTCACTTGAGAATCAAGCTTTTAAAATTGCATAACCTAAAGATACCACTGCATGCCTTTCCATGAAGGTTTTTACTTTTATTCGAAGACTACTTTTACTTTCTTACACGATAATGGGCAAAATCCTTTGAATTGCTCATTGCTAAAAGTTGTTGGTAACTGGTAACATCACCAGTTTCAATAAACTTCTTTTTACGTTCTCCATTGGGCAGCCCCCACCCCCGCACAGATCGTTGATCTTGTTTTCGTCTCTGTGCCATAATGGTCGTATTTCATTTGCCTCTGACTGGCAATGAATTATCCCACCTTTCAGATATTGATACCCGATTTGTTAACACAGTCTGAATGGCATGTTAACTGTTTTATCAAATGGATGGGAGAAAGAACGATAGATTTTTTCTTTTTAAGTCTTTTTAATTTTGTATGCTATGCGCGTGGAGACTTGCGAAATAACCACAGTTCGTGAAAAAATATTAAAAAGTTCAAGGATGACACTAGCAATAGGCGATTCATCATTTTTATATTCCTCTCCGAAGAGTTGTTTGTACCTTGATGGAAGGCAATTTTTCTGTTGTGAGCCTTATCGTATCTGGTATATTTTTTGACAGGGCAGCGCACAAGCGCCAGAGTAAAAAGACTTACTTGGTCTCACAATGTCTGAAACATAAACTAATTCTTTGGAACGTAACACTCTTATGAGTTAATTTTGTAAGTAAAAACAGGGTAAGTGCTCAAAGGAGGACGGAGGTTCTTCAGTTACGTAATTTTTCATGTTATGAAATTCATTTGGTTGCATTTACATCGTGTACAAAAGTGTGCAGGTAACAAAGTGAACTGTTTTAACAAAAAAAAAAAAAAAAAAAAAAAAAAAAACAGAGCCAGGCTATATAGAGTTTGTTAGGCTGTTCTCAGCTTAGAGATATTTCGTTTAATTACGTAAAAGACCTCGCGAAGACGACACAGGTTATTTGCCTTTTCGTACATTATAAATTGAAACTAGGAGCATCGTGAAAGAAATCCAGGCTTTATAAAAATTCCTCAAAAAAACGTGAGATCAAGAACTAGCTGCTGACTTTAATGACCATTTTATTTTCTTCATATTTCTTAGGAATATAAAATGAGATCTTTTTGCATGGTTGAAATGGTACCCTGTCATTGTTTTTTCTTGCTTTGTGTAAGATTAGGATCTCTCTGTGTTATACATCAGCTCATACTTCAGTCATTTATTTCTTTCATCTTTCTGAGGAAATGTAAGTTTTGTTATAACTGATATATTATATCGGAGCCCAGAGAAGTTAGAATACTTGAAATTCCACTTCTCTACTTGAAAAAGTAGATGAGTATTTCTCCAAAACAATTTTGCGTGAAGGATATCTGTAAATAAAAACAAATAAATAATTCAGTTCACTGAAAAAAAAAGATAACTAAATAACATTTGCTTGCTAAATTAAAGAACAAATTTCGGATAATTGTTTTTGTTTGGCCTCTATATTATGATGATTATTCTATCTGCTTCAGTGAGAGTATTCTTTAAACAAAGTTTTCATTCGCGCGGGAAAAATAATCTCGCGAGATGTCTTTGTCTTAGAGACTTGGATGAATACTGCATTGTTGCAAGAGTTAGCAATCCTTGATTATTCCTCTTTGTGTTCTGTCTTGGTACGAAAAAAAGGATGAAGGTGATTTCATGAAATCTCTCTCTCTCTCTCTCTCTCTCTCTCTCTCTCTCTCTCTCTCTCTCTCTCTCTCTCTCTCTCTCTCTCTCTCTCTCCCCGGACGAGGAGGGATAAATTACATTAAATTAAGATTTTCCCGTTAGAGGATCGAGGGTCGGAGAACGGGGAAGATGCGGCTCAGGGAGCAAAGAATTCTCTGCTTGATATGAAATTTATCTTCTGATCTAAACAGTACAAGATTTAATATCCCGAAGTTCACTTGACCCGTTGATTGAGTTAGTGGCGGGTGAAATGAGGAAGACAAAACTTGGGTTGAGATTTTGGCCCGAGGTTTTATAGATATTGAAGGAGCATTTCAGAAGCCGTAGTTTCATAGGGGGCGTAGGCAATCAATCAACTAAGCCAATGTTGATTATAATTTTTCTTTATGTCATCTAGGGACTGACATAAAACGATGGTAACGTTTAAGATTATTATCATATGTTTACCATGGTTTGATTTTGAAACTGAAATTGGTGAAAAGAGGAGTTGGAGTGGTTGGAAAGCAAGATGGGAGAAAGGAAGCGGGAAAAAGGATAAAGTAAAAGGCTAAAAAATTGGTGGAGCTAAGAGCCGAAAGGACGCCGCAAACAACGTTTAGTAGTGCCTACAGTGCACCACATAAGGCGCACTGACAGCACTATCCCCGCACGGAGTCATTTATCATTATCTCCATCAAGGAAATTGTGTGTTTTGTTCCTTTTGTCTGACCCTTTCAAGGTTACGTTAAAACTGATGGACAGATTTTGATGACTTAACTGAAGCATTCATAACTGAACCTTCTTAAAGCATTTAATCCTAGGAGAACTCAATCAAAGACTAAAAGTCAAAGGTCGAGGTCACATTTATGTAGTGTAATTTGTATACGAATTATAGCACAAATTCCTTAGTAATCATATTTGGCAGGTTCGACCCTTACTGGTAAAAGACCAGGGTATATATCAACTCTAATTTTCCAATTAATTACGTTTTTCAAGTTAGACCCCTAGCATGAAATGGTTCATAGTTGTCTACGCATGTGAGGCATACCTTTCATAGTGATGAATTATAACGGCACTTTCTTAATAATTACGCTTATCATGTTTTTCCCTTCCCTTAAAAATCAAAGGTCATAAATCTTAAGCAGTTTGAATACTTCATAGAAGTCTGCATACTAGGCTGACCCTTTTTATGTAAAAACATCATAATGCTGATTCCCAATAAAAATGTCACCCGTCAATGACAAGGTCACGCGCTAAGATCATAGAGTGCGCTGCTTAAATGATTTACAGGCCACTGTATACAGTATTACCGGAATGTTTTTCATGCTGAAGAGCAATAGTAGAACCTTTACAGTAATAAAATTTTCCAAGCTCAGCCTACAAAGTTCAAAAGACCAAGTCGATGAACTGGTCGTTACTTTTTGTATTATGCGTTTGTATGAGTCTAGAAATGGTAAAGAGTTCAGTGATTAAATCCTGAGTGCTCTTGATGGAGGTGCGGCATCTATTCAGTGCTCTTGCTTGTGTTCGTTCTCTTGCTCGTGCTCGTAGCTTTTTTACAGCTTTTATTTACTTCCAATAATGTCAGCATCATTTAAGTGTTATTTCTGCCTTCATTACTGATACTACCATTATGGAATATCAAATTATCATTGTTACTATCAATTTTATACCACGACTTTTACTGTACTTATAACTTGTTAGAAGGTAGGCTACGTTTCATTTGTTTTGTCTTGTGTATCCATATGGTTAACATACAAAATAGCAGCAACTTTTGGGGGACAGACAATTATCGGCTGCAGTTATTACAGCAGGTACTAGTTCGGATCTTAATAATCCAATTTTCTTTCAATTATGTTGTTGGCGAATACGTATTCCACACTCCATGGCTTACCTTCCCAAAGTGTTCCAAAAATATTCATTCACAGACCTTTGTAGATTCTGTTCGCAAATGGAAATAAAACATTACAACTAACAAGGTGATATACTCATTACTTCGCAAGACGTATGAGCTCGATGTCTCTCTTTAAAGCGTCGATAGATTACTTGTATCGTTAAATACAGGCAAACATGTGGGGGGTCTTTTAGGGAATACGAGCACGGACCACTTTTTAGTATTGTTGCTGTTACCATTTTTCTTTTTCAGCCACCGCACATCTCTTTTACAGTATATCTCAAACTCTTCCAAGACCTTCTAAGAACTGTATGCATTTCATTATATATATATATATATATATATATATATATATATATATATATATATATATATATATATATATATATATATATATATATATATATATATATATATGTGTGTGTATATGTATATATATATATATATATATATATATATATATATATATATATATATATATATATATATAATATATATATATATATATATATATATATATATATATATATATATATATATCTATATCTATATATATATATATATATATATATATATATATATATCTATATATATATATATATATATATATATATATATATATATATATATATATATATATATATATATATATATATATATATATATATATATATATATATGTGTGTGTGTGTGTGTGTGTGTGTGTGTGTGTGTGTGTGTATGTATATACACACACACACACACATATATATATATATATATATATATATATATATATATATATATATATATATATATATATATATATATATATATTCTACTTTCATATTACTGATATGCATAAACATTATATGTCACACGGCTTTTTAACAGTTTGGGTAAGTTTCTCGCGCCACTTTCCCTGAGCCTTTCACACCCTCCTCCTTTTAACTGCATGGCAGCTTTTTTCAATGGCTCTGTTTAAACAGTCTTGTTGGTCAAACACCACTTCTTGACCCTTTCTTCAGCCCCTTTCCAGGAAGTTTATTTTATTCGAATATTGGAAAATTCAGGCGTGATTCGTTGTAATAAGTAAGTTATATAATACTGCTATTGTGGAAAAGTTCGCAGAATTATCCTCCGTAACTTAAGACACAATAATTTCGAATCAACTTAGATTCATTCTTCTTCAGTAGACATTTTCATAAACTGTCAAAGTCAGGATAGGTGATGATTTTGTAAAAGCATTCACAAATTAATACGTCTAAGGAAAATAATTCAAATTGCAAAAAAGGTAGAGAATAACTCATCATCCGTCGGAACCTTTTCAAACCTTTTGTGCTCCGTTTATTCACACCCTTCTGTGGCATCAGTTATACAGCTGGCCATGTCGAAGCACTGCACTGCACACAAAACAATTGCCTTTAGATAAAAATAATCCTCAAAGGAACTTTTACTTTCTCTTTGCCACTCAATTGTCGAACGATTTCCATCAGTTGAGAGTTCACTGATGCACGCCTCACTATCCTTCACACACACACACACACACACACACACACACACAAAGAAAGAAAAGAATTCAAGACTAATATAGGTCTTAGTGACTTTAATTACATTGTATTTGGTGACGTGACTGAGAAAAAGAAAGGCGTCAACTCGGATTGATGGTGTAAAGAATGAATAAAAAGCAGAATAGCCTTAGGTGTCGTCCAGTAGGGGCGAACAGTAAAAGAAAGTGGCAATAAAACAGAAATGACCAATTATGGACGAGTATATTCTAAGAAAAAAGTCGAAATTAAAACATAAATGACATTTTCATGACAAGTAGAAAAGAAATACATTATATTTCCTCAAGCACAGATGAGATATTAAGAGGTAGGTCAGAGAGGGTGGAAGAGGGCTATTCCCAACAAAAAAAAAAAGTAAATAAATAAAAAAATAGAATGGGGAACATCATGAAAAATGAATTTCTGTCGAAGGTTCCCAGAGATTTATGCAACGTTACGAGATCTTGTCGAACTTCAAAGACAAAGTATCAATAAAAGGCCTCCACGAGGACTGAATTGTTGATTTCAAAATAAAGTATCACAAGAACATGAAAACAGATAGTCGTATGTTTAACCTTCGTCTCCATAAAGAAGGACATTGAATTCGTGTCAATACTAGGTCAAAAGCCTTTAGGTTATTTTTGTTATCGGGTACATTCTTTACACCAGTTGCCTATTTATTTGCAATTAACAGTGTGAATAAATTCAAGGAAAATGATGCTGGAAGGAGAGAGCTTTTGTCAAATATTATGGAAGCATCTTTCTCTTCATCTGACGGGTGTTTAAGTTCATGGAAGTTTCGTATCTTCTACCATCCTTCTGGGAAAGAACTTCCTCTCAGGTTTCCAATTTTGAAATCAGCCATCCATCCTAAACGTCATGTTTTACTTACTCTGCACTCAAAAGTGACATTGCCTTCATCTATCTATCTATCTATCTATCCATCTGTCTCTATATATTCACACACATACATTATATGTATATATATATATATATATATATATATATATATATATATATATATATATATATATATATATATATATAGAGAGAGAGAGAGAGAGAGAGAGAGAGAGAGAGAGAGAGAGAGAGAGAGAGAGAGAGAGAGAGAGAGAGAGAGAGATTGAGTTAAAAGTTTAAAAAAGGCAAAATAAAGGAGATGCCAACATTAATGAGACTGCTTCAGATGGAATCTCCAGCCTTTTGCGAACAATAATGATTTTGTTAGTGCACGAGAAGACGATATCAGCAAAGGGTTTCTAGATGACAGGCATTAAGGGACATAGAGCTCGTCAGGTTCCGGATTAGTCCGAAGGACGAGTTGCCAATTTCTTTGAGACGAGATCAGGAAAGATATGATCGATCTTATCAGGTTCCCGTTACCCCTTCTTAATTAAAGCATCTCAGAGAATCTGTCTTATAAAGCGACACGTAATTCTATAGATAATTTGCGATAAGTTCCGATTTATCTATGATTAGTGTTATAGTACTAAAATTGGTATAATTTTGATGGGCGTATCTCATTGATCTTTGTGATAGATTTTTCTCTGGGAAAGGATTTTCCAGTGAATATCTCTTTGAGTTTTCTTTTTCCCGTAAACGTTAGGGACCGAAGATCTCACTGTGTTAAGGCAAGTGAAGTTGCAAGTGTTGTTTCTCCACAAAGTTTTACTAGTCTTTTTGATATCCAGGTATGGCATCTGTATTTTTTTTTGCATTTTTATATGAGAGTCGAATGAAAATCTGATTCCTTTTAATCCGTTTTTCAGTGACATGGTTGGGGTGTTTGAGTGATGACTTCTGCTCAAAACAATTATTTTAAATCCCGCATCCTCATGTTCATGGGAGCCAATGCGTAGTGTGCATAAAAATAACTTGTTTGCCAGTTCACATTGTATATTGAGATATGATAACCGCACAAATGGGTAAAGATACCGAGAATGTATTAATTTTCTTTCCTTTTCACAGAGAAGTAGTTTCGTCACCAGGACTTCAACCTCAGCCTTGTGTTTATGTTTACTGTTTAAAAAATTACTTAAAAAAAACCACTGATGCAAGTTTCCGTGAAATATTAAGAAAGATATAGATTTAAAATATACTAAGCGAATACTCCATTGTTTATTATCAACAAACTTCAGCTAGAATAGGAAACAAGATGCAAGGCTCATTGTTTCTAAATCCATTATATATATATATATATATATATATACACACACACACGCACACACACACACACACACACACACATATATATATATATATATATATATATATATATATATATATATATATATATATATA
>NC_089764.1:52157-117157 GCF_040412425.1 Macrobrachium rosenbergii | reverse complement strand
TTATGTACCGGGATAATGTTGCCCGTTTCCCATGTTGTTGGCTTCTCTTCTGTTCTCCAGATCTTTATTAGAAGCTCAAGGATCTTTGAGTGTAACATCTCGCCACCATTCTTAAGGAGCTCTGCTGGTATGTTATTTAAACCAGGTGCCGTATTATGCTTCAGGCTATTGATTACATTCTTCACATCTATCAGTGTTGGTTCCTCCACTATCAAGTCTGGTGCCTGCATATGTCTCCCTTCAACAGGATTTATTGGGTCATCTCTATTTAACAGCTCGCAGAAATAGTTCTTCCATATCTCCAGTTCTTTGTTCTTCTGTACCGTAATACTTCCATTAACATTTTTCGCTATTCTGCTTCTTGCCTGGTATCCATTCTTTATTTTCCCGATACCCCTATAACCTTCCCTTACCCTACCATTTCTCATGTCTCCGTCCATGTCCTCCAGTTGGCTTATTTAATGCATCTCTCTTCTTTCGTCTGTTTATTCTCGTTGCTGCCATTCTTTTCTCCCTGAAGTTCTCTCCTACTGCCTGATTATTCCTGTTCTGCAAGAATTCTATTCTTGTTTGTTTCCATTCATCCACCATTCTTCTGCAGTCATCATCAAACCAATGTTCATTACCTGTGCTCTCCATATACCAGATGGTTTCCTCAGCTGCTTCTTTAACAATTTGTTCTATATCTCCACATTTTTCCTGGAGTCCTATTTCTTCATCTTCATTTGGCAGATGTTAAACATGAAATCTGTTTCTAATTTCTATCTGCTATTCCGTCCTTCATTGTCTCATCTTTGAGCTTATCAGTGTCAAATTTTCCTCTCCTTTCATCCCTACTGTTCCTTTTCATATTCAACTTGATCTTGACTCTGGCAATCACTAAGTTATGGTCTGAATCACAACCAGCTCCTCGGAAACTATGAACATCCATCAATGAACCTTTGAGTTTGTGTTGTATAAATATGTGATCAATTTGATTTCTTGTAATTCCATCAGGTGAATTCCATGTGTGCTTGTGAATTTCTTTATGGGGAGATATTGTGCCACCTACAACCATCCAATTGGAGTTGGCAAATGAAGTAAGCCTTATTGCATTCTCACTACTAACCTCATGGGCACTCTGTCTTCCAGTTGCTGGGCCAAATACATCTACTTCATGTCCAATCTTAGTATTAAAGTCACCCAATACTACTGATGTAATAATAGCATTGGGTGACTTTAATGAAGATTTGAGTATGTTAGATGTAATTTGGCCATAGCCATGTGAAGACACAGTGCTTTTCAGGAAGTTAATTGCATTCTCAATGGAATAAATGTCAATCTTAGTATTATTTACTGATGTAATAACATTGGGTGACTTTACTGGAATGAAGTGAATTTGGCCCAGCAATGCCAATTGTGAGAATGGAATAATATCTCAATACTATTACTGGCAGTTTAAACCATTTACTCTGTACTCTGATTTTTGCTAATCTTTCACTTAGTGGCGTAAAGCTTTCAACCACTTTATACACTTTATCTGTCAGACAAAAGCCCACGCCACCCCTGTGGATACCACCATCTCTGCCACTATATAAGGCTGTATAACCATCTATCTTAACTCACCATTTCCAGTCCATCTTGTCTCCTGCAGAGAAGTTATATCTACCTAATACTTCTTGACTTCACTGGTCAGTGTTTGAGCATATCCTGCTCTGTATAGACTAAGCACATTCTAAGTACCTAGTTCAAGTGGTGTTTTCCATTTCATTAGTCCATTTCTTGCATTGCCGTCAACACAGGATCCGTCCGCATTAGGTCTGCTGTCAGTTTCTCCTCTTTTACCCGGGCCTGGGACCGGCAACTTAGGTAATACTCCCATGGCAGAGTTGCTCCATAGAGATATGCAATCACTAATGAGATGTCCCAGGTCTTTTATAAAAATATTCGCAAACCAACTGACATCTTTATTCTTTTTATTTATCAACTCGTTTTTCTTATTTCTCCGTCGCATAAGCTGAGCTGGTTTAATGGTGAACCTGGATTAATGATACTCTCATATTTCCCCTGTATACATTTAACATTATGATCAGAAGTCTCATACAAAAATTGTAAACAACAAAAGTTAAATATTAGACGAGTGTTCCACTTTCCATGTCTTGGCTGACTTGTTGGACTGGACGGTTTGTTACTGACGCCATGTTAACTGTAGGGATTTTGTGTGATTTTGCAAGCGATTGTCTGAATATAAGCAGCTCTTGACATTTCCACAAGGAACAAAGCCTCCTTGTCCTTCGTGGAATTACGATTTTGGGGGCTTTATTTACCCACCTCTTTGGTGAGGGGTTTCTGCTGCCTAACTCTCTCTCTCTCTCTCTCTCTCTCTCTCTCTCTCTCTCTCTCTCTCTCTCTCTCTCTCTCTCTCTCTCTTTTTCTCTCTCTCTCCTGGGAAGAACAGAAGTGGGTTTCTTTCAACCAGGGTCTCATAATAGAAAAACGGTGAGGGTATTTTGTATTTTGGTCTGATGGCAGTTTGGTGAAAAAGTAGTGCATTTGAAATAATTCATGCGAACATTCATCAAAGCAAAATATGTCCAAATACGAAATCATATCCGGCATACCCTTGCATAAAGACCATATTGCGAACAGCAGAAGCAAAAAGCATCTGAAAGCTCGTGGTAATACCTTTCTTTAAAGTTGTTCCTGAATATTTTTTCTAATTTTTCACAGAAGCTGTGAATTATAATAGTATATCATACTGGTAAGCACCTGAGAATAGTCTTATCTTTCTACATCCCATCCTGTTTGTCTGTTCCCTGTGGATCCATACTCATTGTCTATTACACTGTATAAGCAGGTTTATATTTGCCGCCTTATAACTTTTAATTATATCCAGGCACATGCACACTTACAGACTACTGTATATCTGTTTATCTACACAAACACACGCACACATATAATATATGCATATGTATGTATGCACATGCATACTACAATCCCTTTCTATATAAGGTGAAAGCAAACCTTCATCTTAACGGAGAAAGGCATATGATTCAAATTAAGTAGGGAATGATGCCATAGGACATGCTTGAATTTTTGGCATGTCCTGCAAGTACTTATTTCTCCTCATCAGGATAGAAAAATCTATTAAAACTCGAACGAAGAGGAAAAAGGTTTCACCCAAATGTGTTGGTTTTATTTATGAAGTTTGAGCACTTCTCATTCATTGGTAAACTCCAAAATTTCTATCTTCGTCGCAAGTGTCTGCAGTTGTGCATTTGAAATCCCTTTTACCCCTGTTCACGATAACTAGCGGCAGCCTGCCATTCAAGCTCTACTGATACATTTCGATGTCAGAGAAAATGCAGGGGATATCTCACGACTGTGGCCGTCACCTATTGTCAGTCGAATGGCCCCCCGTCGGCGCTCCATTCATTGTCAAAGACAATTTCTCACGATAGTTTTCTCTTCGCCGCGCTTTCTATCTTCCCGCTCGGAGGGATTCAAGTTGTCCTGCTAGGAGAAGCACAAAGTTAGTCCTTTGGCAATTCTCTTATATATATATATATATATATATATATATATATATATATATATATATATATATATATATATATATATATATATATATATATATATATATATATATATATATGTATATATATATATATATATATATATATATATATATATATATATATATATATATATATATATATATATATATATATATATATATATATATAAGAGAATTGCCAAAGGACTTTTTTTTTAATTTGTACACACGAGCTTTCTTATAATAATTTTCTGTCTTCACTCCCAATAAAGTAAGTTCCTCTCATAACTTCTCTCCCCTTCGGGTTCAATAAAAATTTATGATTATTTAGAGACGAGTTAGTAAATTGACTTCTTAGCTAAAGCTTAATTTTCCAATTGAGATATAACCGAGATATAACGTTTAAGACATGGTAAAAAAGGTCGTGAAATTAGATCAAGCTTAGCCATAAGAAAGGCTAGATATTCTGTTACGAACACTACAGGTAAGGAGAATGTATCAAGTACAATAGTGAAGGTATGAACATTTGTAGTGATTCAGAACTTACTTGATTAAAACACTGACAGTGTTACCACGCAACCCTCCAATCAGTGATTTAAAGAAAGGTGATAGTTATAAGTTAGCAATAAGTGATATTCGTCGAAACCAGAAAAAAATAAATAACAACGACTGAAAGGTCTGAGCATTTATAATTCTCACAAACTACAATTCCTTCATAATTTCTTTAATTTCACTTGTTCACGGTTAAGTTGAGGCCCTGTTTATGTTTTTTTTATTTTTTTTTTTCAAATACTCTACGAGGTAAATTGTGTGTTGTTGGTCAAAATACTTCAACTCTTTCATCTCGACTACGTGAAAACTATGGGGCTTTCTCACAGTTCCATATTTAGATCCTTATACTTCATCTCCTTTATATTCTGGATCTCTTTATCTTACTGTCCTACTACTCCAACTCCCTCTTTTCACTGTCTTAAGCGCTGAATGGCCACACGTGCCCCTTCAGTGCTTGGCTATACAGCCTCAATTTCATAAAATCAATCAATCGACTGCATGGATATTTAAATCATTTTAGTGGATTCTCATTTATACAATTCTTATCACAGTTCAGGGCCGATTATAGTCAGAAGTAAAAACTCATTTTTCCTATTATTTTTACTCTGATTAAAACAAGCAAAAGTTCTGAGAAAAGAACATATTCATATGGAATCTCTTTTACTGTGGAAGAAAGTTTAGATGAAATTTTACAGTGCATTGTGTCGATTCATGGAAATGGAATCGACTTATTTTCCAAAACGAAAAGTACTGAAAATTGAGGAAAAAATGCAATGACAAAATTCTCTACATCGACATCTCCGTATTTTCTTTACTCAAAATGTTAGATATCGTGCACTGCTTATTTTCTAACTCATAGAGAAGAGTAATTAGTTCCTCTGTCACTTTCATTACGATGTGGTTTCTTCAAACAACAAAAATAACGCTTCGTTGCATAAAAGTCACATGAATCCCAAAAAATTAAATTTAGGGACAGGAATTATTAAGATTAACAATAATTTCTGCTCCTGGTATGCGCTATGGCAAGGGCTTGAGAGCCGTTGTAAATATCAAGAGGGCCTCGTAGATTAAATAGGAAGAGGAGAGAGAGAGAGAGAGAGAGAGAGAGAGAGAGAGAGAGAGAGAGAGAGAGAGAGAGAGAGAGCCAAGCATGCACAGCTTAAAGGGCATTTACTTATGTCATGCTCATAAAAGTAATGATGAAAATGTAGTAAATTATCAGCATCCCATCAGTTGAGATATATATATGCAGTATATATATATATATATATATATATATATATATATATATATATATATATATATATATATATATATATATATATATATATATATATATATATATATATATATATATATATATATATAGAGAGAGAGAGAGAGAGAGAGAGAGAGAGAGAAAGAAACTATATATATATATATATATATATATATATATATATATATATATATATATATATATATATATATATATATATATATGTTATGTGCACTTTTTTATTTGTTATTGCGTGTGCACCACATATGAATGACTCCGTTTCTGTCTGTTGACTTTCACTTGATAGTAACGCAGGGGACTCGGTAAGTTAGGTTGAAATTGTCTATTAATGCTTTCTCTTTTTCAGGAGGGGGTTAAGTGATTTGCCGGGCACGGTTTTTCATATTTATTCTTAACACTAAACTATTTCACATGGCCAGCCACACTGGACTTAGAAATTTCCTTGATGTCAGAGAGGAGAGCGACACAGACCCTACCCAAATGGGGTTCAAGTTAACTCTAATTAAAAATTGATCAGAATGAACTCTGGACCTATGTTGAATAAAACTCCGCCTCTTTGAGGACGTCTAGTCTAATCTTAATGGTTCAATTTCAACTCCCACTTTTGGCAAGGACAAATCAGGTCAATTTTGCTGACCTTTTCATTTATAGTGATTCCTATAGCTCCTCCTTCCTTTCCCACATCTTGGAGGTTTGTTGTGGTTACACTTCAATTTACTTGGTCTCATGGCTCATCATTTTAAATTATAAACATCGTCTCTCTCTCTCTCTCTCTCTCTCTCTCTCTCTCTCTCTCTCTCTCTCTCTCTCTCTCTCTCTCTCTCTCTCTCTCTCATAATCCCGATCAGTGAATTTCATACTTATTCACTGTAGAAATATTTTTAAATTCACTGCATAACATCACTTGGCCACATACCTACATTGACTACAATGTAAAAGCATTACAAAAATTAACTCTAAGCCAACCAACTAAGGTAAACCCAGTAATAATAATGTAATGCAAATAAATGAATAAAGTAGTCATGTAAGCAGGTGCATGGAAATAAAATTATATGAATGCCTATAATATACATTCAAAGAAAAACTTGACTATAGTCAATTACTCTAATGTCAATAATTTCCATTAAAAAGCAATAAATGCAAGAAAATTATGGTAAAGTAAATATATCAAATGCCTATTACTCTGTTTATTATAAATCATGATAATTTGGCAAAAAGTCACACATCATAACCATAACTGATTGTTATTAAAATAAATCATAATTTGTAAAATAAAAAAAATCAATCATCAAATGTTCAAGTGGCAAGTCAATGGTAAACGCTATTACCCTCTAGGAAGGATTCTGTCCATCATGTCCTTGATTATGTTTCTATGAGCAGTTGCTCCATCATTTCTGTTTGATGGATTCTAGCAATTTCTGATGAAGCAATTTCTGATGAAACAATAATCCATCTATCAACTGAAACTCTGAATTTTCCTCACCTTGCAAGAGGTTACCAATTACTTCCCTTATTCTCGAATCCTTTTGTTGTTCCTGACGAACTTTGTCTAAATCTAGGTCTGTGATTTGACAACTGAAGGCGAAATTATGAGTGGTAATTTGTTTCTCATTCTCTTCTTGTGATCTAGATAAGGCGTCAGCTAATGTGTTATATCTACCAGGTAGGCTATGTATCTAAATTCTGGGGCAAATTCTAATACGCTAACGAACCATCTATTGAACTTCATATTGTTGGTAAAAGCCCTTTTCTTGAAAAAGATCACAAATGGGTTTATGATCTGTAAGAACATTAATTTTATGTCCTAGCAAAATGTGTCTAAATTTCTGTAATCCCCAGACTAATGCTAAACATTCCCTTTCTGTTGTACTGTAATTTCTTTCAGCTGCATTCAAAACTCTACTGGCATAGTATACAGTCCTCATCCTTGTTTTATCCTTTGCATCAAGACGGCACCTAGTCCTGTACTTGAAGCATCACAGGATAAGTAGAATTCCTTCTCGAAGTCTGGATAAACTAGGATAGGATCTGTTATCAACATATCCTTTAGTGTTTTGAACGCTGTTTCCTGTTCATCTTTCCACTCATAGTTAGCATCTTTCCTAGTTAACTCAGTTAATGGTTTTGCTATGGTAGCAAATCCTTTTATGAATGGTCGATAATATCCTACCATACCTAGGAATCTTCTTAGTGCCTTCAAATTTCTTAGGGCTGGATAGTCCACAATAGCCTTAATCTTTCCTTCTTGCATTTTCAAACCATGTTCACTGATAACATGTCCTAGATATTCTAGAGATTCCTTCATGAGCTGACATTTCCTAATTTTTACCTTTAAACCGGCCTTTCTGAGCCTATCTAGTACTAATTCTATTGTCTTGAAATGACTCTCTACATCCTTACTAGCAATTATTACATCAAAAGATAAACCGATACGTCTTCAACATCTCCTAAGATTTGCAGCATTAAACGTACAAACGTTAAAGGAGCCGAAGTAAGACCAAACAGCATTACCTCGAATTGCAAATGTTCTTTGTGAGTACTGAATGCCGTGAGATGCTTGGATTCTTCATCGAGAGGAACTTGCCAATATCCACTTAGTAGATCGAGGCTAGAAAAACCTTGGCACCTCCTAATTGAGCTAACATGTCATTAATGACTGGTATTGGCATTCGATCAGGGATGGTGTGGGAATTCAATTTCCGGTAATCAATTACCGTCCTCCATGTACCGTCTTTCTTTGGAACTAGCAGTAAAGGTGAATTATAAGGTTACTTAGAAGGAATTACGACTCCATCTTCCTTCATCTCTTCAACAATCTCGTCTACGATGGGTCTTTGACTTATTGGAAGTTTGTAGTTAGGTATATAAAAGGGTCTAGCACCTTCTTCTATGACTATTTTGTGCTGCAGGACATCTGTCCTTCCTAACTTATCTCCTGTTACTGCTAAAACAGTCCTATACTTCTCTAATATCTCTATTAACCTGTCCCTACAATGAGGAAAATCTGTATTATTTACTTCCCCTTCTAATTTAACTCTTGTGTCAGCTACAGAGACAAATGCTTTTTCACTTATGGTTAGTAGAGGGTTAGTAATCACAATTCCCTTACAGAATTCTATGCCGGCATGCAATTCTAGTCTCTTGTCAGAATAATTATACACATAAGTCGTGCAATTTCCACCATTAAGTCTTACTAGGGAATTGTCCATTTTCATAAAGTCTGGTAAGTCTTCATTAACTAATAACACATCTGCATCACCTAGGTTTTTATCTGTTACAATTCTAAGACAAACCTTTGTCAGACCGTATGGATGCAGTATAACGCTATTGTTTAATTTGAGTTTTACAAGATTATCATCGGCAGTACTAACTAAGCAGATTTCTTCTGCATTCTGTACATCGGCAGTGTAACAGACATCAGTATCATCTGAACTTTCATCTTGTGGTATCACAGAACCTATCTCTGTCATTTTTAGGTTGCCTAACAGCAACACCTCATTGAGATACTTCTCTTTCGTATCTTCTCCTATTATTAGGTGACTACCTTCTATTAGCGTGTCAGGATCGTCAGGTTGGGAAAAAGAACTAAGTTCTTCAGAGGTATCTACTTGTTGTGCACTTAAGTCATCAGGTTCATACATGCTATCTGAGAATTCCTCCTGAGTGGCTTCTAGGCTTTGAAAAGCAGTTTTAATATTTTCTCCTATTTCTTCTATCATTGAATTTCTACACACTGTCCTACCCGGGTTAGCATTAAATTCCATTTCTATCTGTTGGATGTCTACTTCTTCAGATGAGGCTGTCTCAGGTAAAGTGATCAAGTTTATCTGAAACTGTTCCTCTTCTTCAAGAGAGCAAACATTTCCTCTATCAATTTCCTTGATAGTGATTCTTCCATTGCTACAATCTAGTGCAATTCCACATCTTTTCATAGCCTGGAAGGAAAATAGAGCTTGAGATGGAAAATATTTCTCTTCTAACACCACAAACTCTTCCCTGTATTTCTTATTTAGAAATTCTATCTCTAAATTGACATTGCCTATAGCCCTTATTTGCTTTCCAGCGATCCCCTTTATGGTCCTATAGGATTTTCTCATTTGGGAAAGCTCACAACCTATATGTTCTGTTAAAGTGCCTTTATCTATGATACTTACAGTACTGCCTGTATCCAACAATATGGAACTCAGTACACCTTCTAAGTGTACTTGTATGATAGGCAACTCTTTCCTGACACGTATTAAAATTCTTTTACAGAAAACACTATTTCATTACTTCGAGTAATGTCTGTTGGGGATACATCCTTATTCAATGTCACTATTTCTTTCTGTAAGGATGGACCTTTCTGCTGCGCCCTCTGTGATTGTCACTGAGAATCCCCTTGATTTGGTTTACTGGGGGAGGTATTCTGATTATTAGGCTGAGTATTGTGGTTATTTTGAGACCCCTGAGAATTTCCCTGTCTGTTGTACCAACAGTTCTGGATTAAATGTCCTATCTTATTGCAATTCGAACACCATTTGTTTCTTCTACAATTCTGTGTTGTATGGTTGTTATAACCACAATTTCCACAATTTAATCTCTGCCTATTTGACTGTGGCCTATTATTCCCTGAATTTTGGCCTTAACTAGCTCCCCTCTGTCCAGGAGTCCTGTTATTTCCACTGTTATTTCCATTAGTTCCAGTGGTATTCCCATTGTTACCTCTATTTGGCGGCCTACCTTGATTGTTTCTGTTTGATTGATTAAATCTCTATTGTTGTTCCCACCGTTTCTATCAAACGAATTTCTGTTTCCCTGATGCCTATACCTAGCTTGCCCTGATTGGTTTCTACTGGACTGATTGCTATTATTTCTTGGTTTCCACTAGCTACGGTTCCCGTAAAATCTGCACTACTACTTGATGAATTCTGTTTTAATTTCCTTTCTATGTACATCAAGGTTTGTACAATTCCATCATTTGGCTTCCTATCGCAGTACTTCTTTAAGGCTACTCTTTCTTCCTTACCCAAGGCATCATAGATTGTTCCTAATGACATATATCTAAGTACCTTTGATATACTAGCTAAATCTTTTTCATCATCATCAAATTCATCCTTCCTTCCAACAACAATTCCTACAGCTTTCATATCTGTCGTCACTCTATCTATAGCTTCTTTTACTCTAGTGGCTAAAACTAAGTGATTACCCTCATATTTCTGATGATGGAAAGTTCCTATGTTGTACCATGGATCTTTTTGTGCTTCTGGTTGCCAAAACTGTAAGCACTGTTCCTTGAATTCGTTAAACAGAGTAAGTTTTCCTAAAAAGTACTGAATGAAGAACTGTATGTGCATCACCATGTTCCATACTAACATACAAGAGTGCTTCATCTATTTTCTTTCTCTCATCTGTGATACCAGCAGCTGAAATTCTGCTTTCTGTGTCTGCCAACCATCGATTTACACCATATTCTTCTAGTCTACTTTTATCTACATTACTTGGGTCTACCGTTCCACAAAATCTAGTGGCTTGGGTGATTATTGCAGCTTGCGCCATGTTGTAATTTCTAGGTACAATGGAAGTTATTGGGTTAGTGGTTACAACTGAAGGGTTAGGCGCACTCGGTAAACTAAGTGGGGGACCCTGACTATGAGAACGTCTGGGTCTAGTATTACTAGGATCAATTTGTCTAGAAAGTCGTTCAGGTACAGGTCTTAGGTTATATTGAGTCTGGTCTTCGCCTCTTGTCTGTTGCAGTCGGGAAATTACTTCATCCAAAGAGTCATTCATATTAACTCATAAAATATTCAATGATTCCAAGAATGAAAAATTGAATAAAAAAAAATAAATTTGAGAAGCAGGTACTTACTTCAGTTTCATGTTTGCCTAAATTGAGTGTCTATATTCCACTTCAAAAAATTCAAATTTTTCCTAACTCATTCCTTCATAGGACTCTCTCAAATCTGAAAAAGTCTGATATTAGTATTTATGTATACAATTGTTTGGGTTCCACTGCAAAATGCTGCATAAGTGTATAACAATAACTCAAAAATTTATTATGATAGAATAATTTAAACAGAATTGTCTCTATTCACCAAGTGAACAAAAATTTCTATTTCGTAAAAAAAAGTTACTAAATATGAAAAAAAAGTTATTTCCTTCGTACAACAATAAGGAAATATTGTTCAGAATATTATTCAAAAGAAAAATAATTTACTTAAATTATTTATTTAAAAAAAATTATTTGCGCACTGCAGGAAAAATAATTATATAAAAATTTCACGCACACAAAAAATTTAATTAATTCACAGAGAAAAAAATTCTCTTGATAATTCCCCGATACTAGGAATGAATGTTTACTATTCAATTAGCTTCGTGTCGCCTTGCACTTGAAGATCGCGCTGATTGCAGTGAGCGCAATTTGTCGTTAGCATCCAGCGATAATTCGGCACAGCTCGGCCTACTTCCAGTCTGTTACTAGCTGAATTTGTCGAAGAAAAAATTTTAATCCCTTCCAAATTGTTGATTGAAATATACCAGTCACCCGTGTCTCTTCTCCTGTTGATTGAAGACGCGGTTATCAACGCGTTGACTTCTAAACTGTATCGCCGTTCCGAATTGCTTCACTATCGTCCGTCGCCGTCTTCCGCTCTCGTTCGTCGCCGTCGTCGTCACTGCTCTGCTACCGCTACCTTTCGCTAAATCTCCCTTTTAGCGACCAAAAATTGTGGGAATTTCGTGTAATTAAGTCCGTACACGATAGAAAAGTTCACTGAACTGACGTAGATATTAGCGACTTTCATACGTCCGCCAACACTGTTTGTTTTCGTCTTCTCCACTGCTTTGATCGGCGAAGTTTAGGGTGAGTTGCCGATTCTTTCTTTAAATTTCGTTTTTCTTATAAAAATCACCGCTGTTCTATGCCGTGATTATTACTATTGTTCTTATTATGTTCAAATATATATATATTAAACTGAATTTCTTGTTGATCTTATGCGAACGTTCGGAAATTTCAAACTAGGCAGAGATTTACTGCTGTCAATTTTTCACTCCGATCGACGCAAAGAGTTTCGCTGGTTCATGGAATATTTCATTCTGCTTTGTTTCCCTTCTGCTACAGTGTTGATGTTTCTAGTTGATGAAGACCGTCTTGAATTTATTTGCGCTGTTAAATTGAGAGTTAGTTTTAGCGCAGTCACTACTCACTCTCGGTAAATTTCTCTAGGGCTGTGAACTTTATTGTTTTTCAAATGTGCGCTGGGCGAAATCCTCCGATATTGCCACCATTTTATATGTTATGCGGTTCACTTTTTATTTGTTATTGCGTGTGCACCACATATGAATGACTCCGTTTCTGTCTGTTGACTTTCACTTGATAGTAACACAGGGGACTCGGTAAGTTAGGTTGAAATTGTCTATTAATGCTTTCTCTTTTTCAGGAGGGGTTAAGTGATTCGCCGGGCACGGTTTTTCATATTTATTCTTAACACTAAACTATTTCACACGGCCAGCCACACTGGACTTAGAAATTTCCTTGATGTCAGAGAGGAGAGCGACACAGACCCTACCCAAATGGGGTTCAAGTTAACTCTAATTAAAAATTGATCAGAATGAACTCTGGACCTATGTTGAATAAAACTCCGCCTCTTTGAGGACGACTAGTCTAATCTTAATGGTTCAATTTCAACTCCCACTTTTGGCAAGGACAAATCAGGTCAATTTTGCTGACCTTTTCATTTATAGTGATTCCTATAGCTCCTCCTTCCTTTCCCACATCTTGGAGGTTTGTTGTGGTTACACTTCAATTTACTTGGTCTCATGGCTCATCATTTTAAATTATAAACATCCTCTCTCTCTCTCTCTCTCTCTCTCTCTCTCTCTCTCTCTCTCTCTCTCTCTCTCTCTCTCTCTCAATCATCTCAGTGAATTTCATACTTATTCACTGTGAAATAAATTCACTGCATAACATATATATATATATATATATATATATATATATATATATATAATATATCATATTATTATATATATATATATATAATATATATATATATATATAAATTATATACTATATATATATATATATATATATATATATATATATATATATATATATAATATATATATATATATATATATATATATATATATATATATATATATATATATATATTATATATATATATATATATATATATATGATATATATATATATATATATATATATATATATATATTTATTTATATATTCCTTCCTTCTACCACTTTCTTTTGCACTAAATGTAAAGTAAAAGGATTACATAATTAAATAAGGCAAATTTAATATGATTCACTGTGCGAAATTTGCCCCAAAAAACCTCTCCCACTGCCTTTTTTATGGAGGGGAACCCCTTTATATCTCTTCTTGTCCAACGTGCTGTCGATAATCTCTTAAGTCCAGGTGCGGATCCCTGCCAAGAGCTAACAATCGTTTAATGCAGGTCAGCTGGTGGGCGGACCATGTGCATTCGGCCATTTTGAATTTGAAACCAAGCAGCCTACAGTTCCCATGTGGGCAGAGTGACCACAGTGCCATCCAGTAAGAAAAGCTGTAGCTTCCGAAGCTATAAAAGAGTCCTGGACGAGACGCCCTCCCTCAGAATTGTCGGTGGTGCCACAGACTCCAGAGCTCTATCCACTGCCTATTTCAAACATGCGGCTGGCAGTAAAAAGTAACTTTTGATGTGATTTAATTCCCTCCTTCGCTGGCCCTCATAAGAAGAACTTCAGCTCCTAAAAGAGGAAGGTAAAGTACCAGGATTTAAGGTTCTTCATCAGTCACGTTCCCTGTTATTCTCCAACTGTGTTTCATTTCCTTTCATAGTGCGGTATAATTACAGTGAGACCTGTATTGCTTATATTTTGTGCTGTTTAATTTGCAAATCATTTACGAAGATTAACCTAATCGCTTCATGTTCGAGTCACGGGAATCGAGTTCAGTCTAGGCATCTTCCATGCAATTCGTTGATTCCCTTATTACAGTTTTAGTCCCAGTTAAGTAACCATAAGTGTTCGATTGCAGGATATGACTTCCCATCTGTGGAACTGTGCCACTTCGTGTTCGTAGCTGCCCTCGCTGCTTCTTTATCAACAACTTTGAAGAGGGATCCCAAATCTGCCTCCTCCAGGAAATTCCTTCATGTGTTTTCGCCATTACCCCAGAATTAGGCTATCGTTCTTTTGGTGTGTTTTCTTTTGTAAATATAGTGAATTAAGTTAAACCCCAAAGTTTATCTAACCACTTCCCCCTTGAATTAGCCTCCCAGGCATATTTGTTGTTTGTAGTTTTAGCTGTCCCCAAAGCCAGAGTCCAGATTTTTGTGGTAATTAAGGTAAGTTGTGTATCATCCTAGTATACCCCATCGATCTAGCAAGACCCCAGCTTTAAAATTACAAAACTGTCGATCTTATGCCGAGTATGCAATGGATTTTATCAGCAGAATAGCAACTGCTAAGCTGGTCAGCATAATTAGAAACGAACCTTCTTAATTAGCGTAAATTCCCCTATAAGCTCACAAGTGATCCATTTCCAGAGTAAGTATCGTGTTATTATGTTTATTTTTTGTTAGGCACGAAAAAAATCTTGGCTGGAATAGAGTTAGGAATTGTTAGAAAACGTGCATCCATCCCATTTATAAAGAAGAGAGAGTTACTAACCTTTACACAAGATTTTGTGCTATCACATGTTAGCTGCATTTTCTAAAAGTAGGACGATAGGGCGTGACACTCAGTGAAGAGTTACTAAAAGGAACAGCGTCCTTATTGCTTCGTCCATTTGATAAGGACAATTTGAAAGTCTCGAAATACTAGGTAGGCACACGTTACAGCCATGTGGGCTAACCCAGTCCAGCAATTTTTGTATCGCTGGGGATAGGATATTTTTACTCTCTCTCTCTCTCTCTCTCTCTCTCTCTCTCTCTCTCTCTCTCTCTCTCTCTCTCTCTCTCTCTCAGAGGCTAGGAATTCCCTAGGCAAAGATATTATTCTTCCTTATTGAATAAATCTCATAAAACCGTAAAAATTTGTTCAGGCCATGCGAGCCGAAAATCATGGTTAGTACTCGCATTTGTTTAAATTTCCTATAAAAGAAACGCGCATGGTAGATCTCTTTCCATTCAGTCTTTCCCGTAAACAAACCGCGAGAAAAAAGGAAGCACCCATTCATTCATTCCCCAGAAGTGAGGAAAATCTTCCGAAATTTATCGGTCGCATTAAAATTTGCGCAAAGCTTCACTCAGCCAGGTATCAGCTAAGCCGAGACTGCGTTGTATTTGTTTGCTGTATTTGTTTGTTGTTTTTCTTCACGTGCAGAACTGTTCCCTGTCCCATAGGATCGCTAAAGTAAAGAAAACCAGGTCTCTAGAATAAAGCAAATATTTTCTTTTCCTTTTCCCTTAAGCACGTGAAAAATCGTTGAAAGAAATTTGACCGTGCATGGTAAACTAAGGATTTCTTTTGTGTGTACTCGTCATATTCTACAGAGTTTTAATTTCGTGCTTTTGAAATAAGCACATTCTTTTCGCGTCGCATTTTATGCATATCTTATCTCTCTCTCTCTCTCTCTCTCTCTCTCTCTCTCTCTCTCTCTCTCTCTCTCTCTCTCTCTTTTTATCACATGTAGTTGCGTATATTTAAAGTAACTTTTCCTATTTGCCTAGAGCAATAAAATTTTATATTATTTGCTGAGCTGCCAGCGTAATGATTCATTCATGCATTTAATTGCGTATATTTCTTGAAGTATCGCTTCCTCTTTTGCCCAGAACAAGTTTATAACATTTGCTGTGGCGCCAGCATAAGCATATATTCAGGCACTGTGACTATTTATGTGAGCAAGGAAATTTAAATGCATATTAAGCGTTATTTTAATTCCGCCAGCTCTGACAATTATCTGCAAATCATTATTTAAGGCCTGTGTTCAATAAATAAAATTCAAGTCCTTTTTGAGACTTACGGGATTGATTATTCCAGTTCATTAGAACAACCTTAAGTCTTCTTAGACATAATGAATTAGATCATTTGAACAACTTTGAGTCTTACGAGACCCCCAATCGCTCATTAGCACAAATAAGTTCTCAGGAACGCCTTAATTTCACGCTACAGCCGGCCAAGTCCGTGCGTGACAAAATCTAGTTACGTCTTTCGAGACACATATTAAAATTTGTTCACCATGAACAACCAAGCCTTATTTAGACATATTAAATTTTAACTAAGTCTTTTCAGACATACTGATTATTTGTCTCATTCAGACATATCAATTTTCATTCATCCTGAACGATTGAGTGTTTCAGATTCGTCTTATCCAGACATATCAATTCTAACAGTCTTTTTCAGAAATCCTGAGTTTTGTCTTATTCAGACATATTAATTCTCGTTCATTCTAAGCAATTGGGTGTTTCAGACACCTGAAATTAAGTCTTTTCAGACAATTTAAGTCTCTCCAGACATACTGAGCCTGTTCACTCGAACAGCCCCGAGTCTTCTCAGACATATTTGATTCCCTAACGGGTCAAGCCCATATAAGCATTATTTCAAGATTGTTATAACCCTGATAAAGAGAGACATTACTATTTTTCCTATTTTGTAACGCTGGTGGGAGCCCGGTCAAAAAGAAGGAAGGATGAAGAAGAAAAACAAGAAGGGCAGCTAGATCACGGCAATAACTCTAGGTGTAGTATATTAGGATGTAAACCTGTACCATAGGGAAGGGACAATAAACATGTGAGTACTTTACACGAAGTGTGTATTTAATCCACCTTAAGCCCACGAAAGTCTTAAGTTATGACAAGGGCGACGAGGATGGGATTCGTGGATGAAATGCCTTCCTTTACTACTACCTACACGCAGGTAGCCTAAGTTTACTGAAACTCAGTGTTGGTGATTGAGGAAATCTGCAGTAATGCTTAGCCTAATGTTTAACTGAACATTGGCATTCCTAATGTTAATTGCCCGGTTGATTTCAAGTGTTTACTTTTAGTAATTGCCTGCTTAGCCTAAGGGTAGCCTATGAATATGGCAGACCGTTTCCCGAAGTTTGTGCCTGAGTCACAGTCCTTAGATAACTGGTTGGAATTAATGACTGTTGCTTTCCGAGCTCAAGAGATCACGAATGAATCTCGTCAAGTAAGCTTGATCTTAACTCACATTCCAACTCAATATTTTGATGATATTGTTGCTTTGATTGCTCCTGGGTCGGCGTTAGCCCTCTCCCTGGCCGAAGTGAAAACTAACCTGAAGCTACTGTATAAGGCTAAGAAGACAATTGTCAAACATTTGGCTGAATTCCAAGACAGAAATAAACTAAAAGAAGAAACATAATTTATTCTTCAAGGATTTGAATAAGTTAGCTGAACTTTGTGACTTTGGAAACAAGGAAGAATTTCTTAAATACAAACTGTTCCTTGCTGCTCATAGTGAACCATATTTCACTGTCAAGTTATCAGATTTGATTACCACACTAATACAGTAGGGGATTTACTGGCCATCTTATCCAATCTATAAGCAGCATATCAGGAGCAGGAGATTCAAAGTGTTAATAGGCTAAGAAGAGAAAAATGTAAGGTCTGTGGCCGGATGAACCATTCGGAATGGGACTGTCGTCTGAGAAATGCTACTTGTTACGAGTGTGGCAAGCCTGGCCATGTAGCATCAGTGTGCAAGCGCAAAGTGAAGAGCAACTCCAATGACAGGGTGTTCAGTGGCCAAGCATCATCACCAGTAAAGAAAGAGGCAAGAGTGCCGCAAGTGACAAAACCCCATTTGAAGAAGACTCATGAAGTTATAATCCAAGAAGAGGAATCCAGTGATGAAGAGTCACTTGATTTAAATTGTATAGTAAACAAAAGTTCTGTTCAACCTTATGTTGTTAGTTGTCAATTGAATCAAAAGCCATTTTTATTTGAGATTGACACCGGTTCAGCTATTTCTACATTGAAGTATGATGATTTTGAGAAGTTAAATTGTACATTACTGAACTGTAGAACTAAATTGCAGGGTTATAACCAAGTGCCAATTAAAGTATTTGGGAAGGTCAAAGTTTCAAATTTTCAGTACAAACAACAAAATCATTCAGACATTGAATTCATAGTTGTTGGGTCAGACTCTCCAAATAATTTGATTGGTAGGAATTTAATTGATAAATGCAATATAATTAATGTCCATCAGTTAAATGTAGAAGATTTTGTGGAAGACTATAATGTAGATAGTTTGAAACCTATTAAGAACTGTCAAGCTCGATTGTATCCTAAAGTTGGTCATGTTCCTGTTTTTCAGAAGGCCCGCACGGTGCCACTGACGTTACGCAGTGAGGTTGAGAGTGCACTGCAAGAGCTAGAAAATAATAAGATTATAGAAAGAGTAGAATTTTCAGAGTATGCCTCACCTATTGTTACTGTCAGGAAGCAGAATGGGTCCCTTAGGGTTTGTGGGGATTTTCGTAAAATAAACGAAATCCTTCATGAATCTAAATTCCCATTACCTAATATGTCAGAATTAATTTCCAATGTGTCTGGGCATAAGTATTATACCAGACTTGATCACAAGAATGCTTATCTGCAAATGGAAGTCGCTCCAGAAGGCCGTAAATATCTGGTAATTAACACACATTTGGGTCTATATAGATATATATATGGTTACCATTTGGCATCCATTCTGCTCCTGCAATATTTCAGAAGTTCATTTCCCAATTATTAGCTTCTTATGATTATGTTTATCCATATCTTGATGATATTGTTATAGGTGGAGACTCACTAGCTGAACATGATAAACGTGTAAGAGATGTTCTTAGGACTTTGCATGACGCCAACATTCAACTGAATGTGCAGAAATTTGTGTTCAGGGTAACTTCTGTCAAGTACTTACGTGTTAAGCTCTCTAGAGAGGGATATGAGCCAGATGAAGAAAAAGTTAAAGCCATAGTTGATGCTCCAATTCTTCACACTGTCACTCAGCTCAAGTCATTTCTGGGTCTTATTTCATTTTATCATTCATTCATTAAGAATTTTACTACTATTACCTCACCTCTGTATGATCTGACTAAAAAGGGTGTTGGTTTTACATGGTCCAAAGCAGCTAATAATGCCTTTGTCACCTTAAAAACAGCTGTAGCTTCTCATGTGTCACTTAATGAATTGGATACACTTGCTAAATTAGTAGTGGAGGTGGATGTGTCACCAGTTGGTGTGGGTGCTGTCCTCCTCCAGCAACATGTTGACGACTCTGTGTCAACTATATCATCAGCAAGTAGGAAGTTGACACTCACTGAAATGAATTACGCTCAAATTGACAGAGAAGGACTGGCTATTGTTTTTGCTCTAAATAAGTTTGCAAAATATTTGATTGGGAGACATTTTGTGCTGAGGACTGACCATCGTCCCCTGATTCATATTTTTAACCCCAGTAAACCCATAACTAAAATTACAAATGCAAGGTTGATAAGATGGTCTGTCCTTCTTTTGTCTTTTGATTACACAATTGAACATATTCCTGGTAATAAGAATACTATAGCAGATTGCTTATCAAGATTACCTATTGAGGATAGCACAGTTAAATTTCAGGTACCAAATGAAATTGTTAACTCATTAGTATGTTGAATGAATTTGAAGAACTTTCTGTGGAAGTACTTAAGGAAGCAACACTCAAAGATTCTATTTTATCTCAAGTGAAGGACTTTATACGATTCGGGTTTCCGAGGAAATTAACAGACGTTAATCCGCAAGTGGAACCGTATGTGAAAATGCAGCAGGAACTGTCAGTACACAATGAATTGTTGTTATATCGTAACAGACTAGTTATTCCAGAAGTGCATCGAGCTGTTGTTATGAAGCAACTCCATAATGGTCATCCGGGTACTAGTGCTATGAGGTCACTCGCGCGAACTGTGGTGTTTTGGCCTAATATTGACATGGACCTTGATCTAGTCACTAAATCTTGCGCGGAGTGCTTCGCAAATAGTAGTCCTAAAGGTGTTAGACCATCTAGTCGGCCAGCAACCCATTCTGTGTGGCAGAGGCTCCATGTTGACTGGTGTGGCCCATTAGAGGGGTTTTATTTTCTCATTATTATTAACTGCAAATCTAAGTTTCTGGATGTCCATGCTTCCAAGCACTTAATCTCATCTAAAACTGTATAATTATTATGGAAAACCTTTTGTAGATTTGGTCTACCTGAAGAGCTCATATCAGACAATGGGCCCTGCTATATCTCAAAAGATTTAAAATCATTCATGGGTTTTAATAAAATCTGTCACACACTAAGTGCCCCTTATCACCCTCAGTCAAATGGCCTGGCCGAACGATCTGTTCAGGTTTTCAAAAGATTGTTCATCAAATTCTCATCAGGTGATATTAGTTTAAGATTAAGTAGACTGTTGTATCATTATAGATGTATGATACATTCTAGTACTGGACGCTCACCAGCAGAATTGTTGTTTGGCAGGGCATTTAGATCTGCTCTTGATCACTTAAGACCTCCTCTAACTAGCCCTGAGAAGGCTAATAACTCTGATTTTAAATCCAAATTTCTAGTGGGTGATGCAATTTTCTTTAAAAATTTTGGCGTCGGAGCTGAGTGGTTGCTGGGTAGTGTGGCCAAGTAATCAATGCTAAAAATTTCAAGGTAAAATTAGCCTGTTCTGACAATGTGATTTGCAAGAGGTATATCTCCCAAATGTTTCATAGACAGATTCCTGTTCCCCCAGCTGATAGTGCTGGTGCCACTAATGATGATAAGAATGTGCCTGTCTTAAGTCAGAGTTTACCACCACCTGCTGTCTCTAATAATGTGCCTGCTGACCAAAATGTTTCCCCTCAGAATATTCCAATAATTCCCATTAAGGACATCAACAATGCTGGTGATTGTCCTCATACTGAGATTGCCATGTCACCATCGAGCCCAAGTGATCTTGATTTGTGTACTCCTTGTATACCTAAAAATACACCACAAAGGGTAACCAGGTCGGGTTGCGTGTCTAGGCCCCCATTATGATTGAATTTATAACTCCATATTGATGCAAGGTAAAAAAAAAAAAACACTTTTGATAGTCCAGTGTTATTGTTTCCATATGCTATTGTGTCCATTATATGTTTCTGGTTTTTTGTCATTTTTTTTTGGAAGGAGAAATGTTATAACCCTGATAAAGAGAGACATTACTATTTTTCCTATTTTGTAACGCTGGTGGGGCCCGGTCAAAAAGAAGGAAGGATGAAGAAGAAAAACAAGAAGGGCAGCTAGATCACGGCAATAACTCTAGGTGTAGTATATTAGGATGTAAACCTGTACCATAGGGAAGGGACAATAAACATGTGAGTACTTTACATGAAGTGTGTATTTAATCCACCTTAAGCCCACGAAAGTCTTAAATAATGACAAAGATGACTACAACATTCAGAACCCAACAAAATGAGGACTTCAAATCTACATGTCCACTGGAAAGGACATGGGACTATCAGGACAAGCCCTGAGGGAAGGGGTCCAAGAGAGGGTAGACGGTGCCAAGGCGGAATGAGAGGCAGAAAGGCAGGGGAAGGAGAAAGAAAGAATAGCCAGGAGAAACGAGAAGAGGCAGAAAGACAGGAGAAGGAGAAAGAAAGAATAGCCCAGGATAAACGAGAAGAGGCAGAAAGACAGGAGAAGGAGAAAGAAAGAATACCCCAGGAGAAATGAGAAGAGGCAGAAAGACAGGAGAAGGAGAAAGAAAGACAGGAGAGGGAGAAAGAAAGAGCTCATCAGCTTGGAATGGCAGTTCAGAGCGGGTGCAGCATCCCAACACCCTCTCCACATTCAGTCCTCAGCAGTGTAGGTTCCCTCATAAGAAAATGGGATGAAGCCAAGCCTGAAGCCTGGCTCAGTCATATTGAAAAGGTCCTGACAGCCTATCAACCCTCTACTGAAGAAGTGTATCTGATCCTGGGATGGTACCTTTAAGGGAAAGGTGCCATTGCTTTCAATGCTCTCCCTCCTGAGGATCAAGGAAATCTTGACCTTGTCCACCAAGCCATTACAAAAACTTTTGAAATAACTCCTGACCATTAGAGGAAAAGGTGGAGAACTATGCCCAAAGAATCAGGCCAAACCTGGTCTGAGTGGATCTTTAAAAAGATCCAGGCCTTAAAACGATGGCTAGAATCTCTCAAAGCCACTAGTGTGGAGGACATTCTCGAACTCTTCCAGCTCAAGGACTTCTTCTTTTATGCCCCGCCAGCTCTCGCCACCCATCTCTGCGACAAGTAACCTGCCATTGCTTTGGCAGTTGCGAATTCTAAGTCTTTGGGCCCCCCAGCCAAAGGTCCCATACATGTGGCACCCCCTTGAGGCAGCTACCCTGCATGCCAGGTCAAGACATTTGATGACTCTGGTGCACAAATTTCCCTCATAATTAAAGACAAGGTTCCCTATGGAGCTAACATTAACAGACGTAAACTAGTCACAATTGAGGGTATCAATCAATTTAAAATGATACTTCTTACTGTTCAGCTGAGAGTCACGAGACCTCATACATCCAAAATCTACAACCTTGCCGTAGCAAACTACATTCCTGGAGGTTATGACCTCCTCCTCCTTAGGCATGGGTAATTCTCAAGAGCCTCCATTCATTCCACTGCCAGTGTCACCTGAATACTCTGTACAGCGGCCACCTCCTTCCACGCAGATTTCAAAGCCCAGTCCTGTGCAAGGCCCGGCCCCAGTGCCAGTGCCAAGGCACCCAATCAATCTCCCTCTTGGAGATCCCAAAATTGATTCTCAATCTCCGCCAGTGCCACTTGAGTGCACTGAGCAGTGCCGAGCTCCATCCGTCCTGAACGGCGAGCAATCTCCAAATCCTATATCAGTGCCAGTGCCAGAGCATGCCCCAGATCTCCATTCAAGAGATCCCACTTTGAATTCCCCCTCTTTGCCCGGTTTGGCTCCACTACCAGTGCTGGTAAGAGAGATGGATTCCTCTGACCACAGCGGAAGCTCCCTCAAAAGTGCAGCCTCACAACCGTGCCTGAGCTGGTTATTTCAACCTGCAAGCCTCCCATGCCCTTCAGGACATCTTCCTCCCTTTCCCAGTCCTCTACAGACACGAGTGTAAGTAAGGATTCTGCCACGCCTCAACTGGACGATGAACTCAAGCATCTGCAACGACTTGGGGCAGAGCCTGAAAAGATTGCCCCTGCTCTGGCCATCAAGGAAGCCGACCAGGGTGGCACTAAGTTGTCCTCGTCAGACTTGGTTTGATTGGTTCCCCTACCAAGGAAAACCATCAAACTAAAACAAGTCCAAAGAAGAAAACCATGGGCACAGACGGCTCCAGATCACCAAAAGAGAGCCTCTGAGCTCCTTTGGCACTAGTGCCAACCTGGCACACTGCCACCCCTCTATCCTAAGAAGAGAGTGCCAGGTTTCCTCCCCTATTTTGTTTCCGTATAACTCTGTAATTCATTCTTTTCCTTTAACATTTTTTTCCTTTCATTATTCTGTTCTATTAAACATATTATTTTATGTCTCGCACAAGGCTTATATTTTACCTTGTTTTTCAGTCTACTAATGCAGAGTGCAATTGACAATGTGGTGAGTCCTTTGAGGCCTTTTGCCTTAAAGAATGAACCTACCCATTTCATAGACTAAGGAATATAATTTTGGCATACTTAATAATCATCTGTTTACCACGATTAATAGTTACTTTGTGTCTGTCATTTATTCTCTTGTTATTCTTTTGTGATGAATCTCGAGTCCCAGACTCGCAACCTGTGTAAATTACACACCATGCTATACCTCATGCATGTAGATGAGTGCCACCAGGCACCTATAAGGTCAGTGCCATGTTGCCGGTATGCCTTATCAGTAACTCCCAAAAGTGAGATGATCTCTTTTTATTGTTATTTCCTAGTAATTTATAACCTCTGGCTTCCATAGCCAGAACGAAGAATTGATACATCACATGTACTTATAATATGTGCCCCTGGCACAAGTGTCATTAGTGCCCCGAATGGCACTGATCTGTCGCTCTCAAAAACCGTGGCAACACCTAACAAACCCCACGAATACTTTCGTTGTATTCCCTCCTCAAGGTATATAACCGCATGAACTTGTGACTAAAAGTTTTATTAATAAGTGCATGGATTATTCTGAGTATAACAATATTAACCTCGTGATGGTAGGTTCAATTTTATTTCCAATTATGTAATAATCTAGCGATTCTATATTCACAAAATGCTGCCAAAGATCATTTATTAGAAAATAAAACTATTACTATTGCCAGCAGCATAACTTCATTCTGCAATGTAAAGTAAAACATAAGTGATTTCTTTTGTTATAACTGACTCTGATATTTAGCAGAAATATCATATTTTAGATTAATGTGGTGAAGAGAGAAATTATTGTCTGGTGCAGTAACGTAACTTTAGTCAGTTCAACCCAACTACCGGTGTAAATGTCATCAAGGCAGGGAGGTTTAAGAATATTCCCTCCTATGCCATGTTCTTTTGCACTAAATTTAAAGTAAAATGACTAAGTAATTAAATAAGGCAAATTTAGTAAGATTCACTGTGAGAAATTCGCCCCTAAAACCTCTCCCCGCTGCCTTTTTGGGGGGACACCCCATTAAATCTCTTCTTGTCCAACATGCTGTCAGAAATCTCTTAATTCTAGGTGTGGACCCCTGCCAAGAGCTAACCGTCTCCCAACGCAGGCCAGCTGGCAGGCGGATCACGTGCGTTCCATCATTTTGAATTTAAGACCATGCAGCCCACAGTTCCCACGTGGGCAGAGTGATCACAGCACCATATGGGAAGAAAAGCTGCAACTTCCGATGCTATAAATGAGTCCTAGACGAGACACCCTCCCTCAGAATTGTCGGCGGTGCCACATACTCTAGAGCTCTATCCACTGCCTATTTCAAACACGTGGCTGGCAGTAAAAGGTAACTTTTGATGTGATTTAACTCCCTCCTTCACTGGCCCTCATAAGAAGAACTTCAGCTCCTAAAAGAGGAAGGTAAAGTACCAGGATTTAAGGTTTTTCGTCAGCCACGTTCCCTGTTATTCTGCAACCGTGTTTCCTTTTCTTTCATAGTGCGATATAATTACAGAGAGACCTGTATTGCTTATATTTTGTGCGGTTTTGTTTGCAAAGCATTTACAATGAGTAAAATAATCGCTTCATGTTCGAGTCACGGGAATCGAGTTCAGTCTAGGCATCTTCCATGCAGTGCGTCGATTCCCTCATTACAGTATTGGTCCCAGTTAAGAAACCGTAAGTGTTCGATTGCAGGATATGACTTCCCATCTGTGGAACTGTGTCTCTTCGTGTGTGTAGCGGCTCTCGCTGATTCTTTATCAACAACTTTGAAGCGGGATCCCAAATCTGCCCCCCTCCAGGAAATTCCCTTCATGTGTTTTCGCCTCATTACCCAGGAACTGCGCTATCGTTCTTTTGATGTGTTTTCTTTTGTAAATATAATAAATTAGTTAAACCCCGGAGTTTATCGAATCACTTCCCCCTTAAAGTAGCTTCCCAGGCATATTTGTTGTTTGTAATTTTAGCTATCCCCAAGGCCAGAGTCCAGATTTTTGTGGTAATCAAAATTATATATATATATATATATATATATATATATATATATATATATATATATATATATATATATATATATATATATATATATATATATATATATATATATATATATATATATATATATATATATATATATACATATATATATATATATATATATATATATATATATATATATATATATATATATATATATATATATATATATATATATATATATATATATATATATATATATATATATATATATATATATATATATATATATATATATATATATATATATATATATATATATATATATATATATATATATATATATATATATATATGTATATATATATATATATATATATATATATATATATGTATATATATATATATATATATATATATATATATATATATATATATATATATATATATATATATATATATATATATATATATATATATATATATATATATATATATATATATATATATATATATATATATATATATATATATATATATATATATATATATATATATATATATATATATATATATATATATATATATATATATATATATATATATATATATATATATATATATATATATATATATATATATATATATATATATATATATATATATATATATATATATATATATATATATATATATATATATATATATATATATATATATATATATATATATATATATATATATATATATATATATATATATATATATATATATTATATTAATTTTTTTCAGTGGTTTTAGTTTGAAATATGCTCTGTGAGACAGGTAGCAAACGATTTAAGGTAATTTAGCCTTGTGATTCTGACTTCGTGGGTACAGGAAAACGTAAAAAAAAGAGGAAAACAAAGGAGAATTTCATACGAGCATAGGCCTCTTGTCACTGAGGGAAATATTACGTAAAACACGTGGGCACATTTAAAGGAGTGTATTTACATAAATGACATCAATACGGGAAAGAGGAACTCAAGTAGATTTCTGATCCTGAAGGGGATTCCTATGGGATTGAATGAAACTGGGGAATTCGAGACACAGTCCGAGAAGCTTCCACGAAATAGGGTCCTCTGAAATGAGAGATATGCACATTATACGCCAGTAATGAAATAGACAAAAGAATAATGAATTGAGGCTGCACTGAGGGTGCCAAATGAGTAATAAAGACTTAATACTGCCGATGCAAGAGGCGCACGGACATTAGACAAGGGTAATTTCTGGCTTTCTCTTAAGCAAATATTACGAAAAAAGCGTGACTGAAATGGGGCTCTTCCAGGGCACTTTACCTTAGCAGATTTTCCGAGGGCGCGTAGAAGGCGGTCCGTAGATGACTTGCGATTTCCAAGGGAGAGTTTCTTCAACGTGGTGAGATGCAAGGGTTCCAAAGGGGTACAAGCGATGGGGACTCGAAACTCCAAGCAATGGCGCAGGGGCTCGAGGCAGGCCAACGGTGGAGCGAACACTTGGAATGCGGTCGAGGGGCACGAGGAAAAGTATACTTTGGAAAGAGCCATGTGGTTAGGAGGCAAGGGCATCAATGGGACCAGGTGTTGAGGGCATCTTCACTCCATATCTTCCAGCCCGCGTGTGTGTCGAGACCTCGTGGGTTTTTGCTTTTATCCCCTCCTATGGGGCAGGGGATGCGTCCAACACAGGGGTTTTGACTCATTGCACCTGCTGCCCGCAGGGGAGGTTTTGCCTGTAAGAAAAAAGCCCAAGACAAATTACTTTTGCCTCGAAGGAAAGTTCTGTTTTAAAAAGGGAGTGGCCTTAATCTTTTAAACCCTTGCATTTCTGACCATGCTAAATCGATAGACAGATGGTCTATCGATCGGCCGGCTGGCAGTAAATGAAACACAACAAAGAGGGGGAGGCAACACTGCTAGCGAATCCATCCTAATCATAATAATATGTATATTTGTATATATATATATATATATATATATATATATATATATATATATATATATATATATATATATATATATATATATATATATATATATATATATATATATATATATATATATATATATATATATATATATATATTATATATATATATATATATATATATATATATATATATATATATATATATATATATATATATATATATATATATATATATATATATATATATATATATATATATATATATATATATATATATATATATATATATATATATATATATATATATATATATATATATATATATATATATATATATATATATATATATATATATATATATATATATTATATATATATATATATATATATATATATATATATATATATATATATATATATATATATATATATATATATATATATATATATATATATATATATATATATATATATATATATATATATATATATATATATATATATATATATATATATATATATATATATATATATATATATATATATATATATATATATATATATATATATATATATATCTATATATATATTTATATATATATATATATATATATATATATATCTTTTTTTTACCAGATAAAATATCCACAGCCAAAGAATTAAAATGAAAATATTATCCCCAACATGAGTAACGTAACAAAAGTAATGAATGAAAGAGGTGAGAGAAATTTGTATAAAAACATTTTTATGCCCAAATTCAAATTCAAAAAGACATATTATTTGAAAGACTTAATTACCGAAAAAATACCCGAATTTGGTTTTTTATTCAATGAGGCATCAAATTATCACAGAATATTTAAAGAAAATTGTGATATCGGTAAAAAAATGCTTCCACTACAATTTAGTAATATAATAGAGATTGATAATGATGAAAAGGGAACGGTAATTCGCAGTTTTGGATTATGTGCTATGACAGATTACATTGACAAAGATGACGAATGTCGCATTATTAATCTGAATAAACCTTTTGTGTATTGTGTATGTGACAAAAATACAAATACAATTTTGTATATTGGCACATTTACAAATCCCGTTGAATAATTTTTTTTAATTTATTCTTTTTTTCACATCTTTTATTTTGAGAAAAGGTAATTAGAATATTTAGTAAATAAAAATGTAAAAAAATTAATTTTTATTTTTACCTTTAAAAATTTTCTTTATTATAAAAAAAATATTTTGATAAAATTTTTATATAAATTTATTACTATTATATACTTAAAATAATAATTTTTAATAATAAATTAAAAAAACCTTTAATTTTTTTTCATATATAAGAGAATAAATATTTAAAATTTAAAATATTAATGGAAAAGAGATCGTTATGACTACTACTACTGCTACTGCTGCGAGTTCCAAAAAAAATAATAATGATTGGGTTTTAAATTTCTTTTAAATTCTCGCCACAGAATTTAAAGAAGGTGATATGGATCCAGATTTAGACAACCAAAGTCTTATCAATTTAATAAAACCAATCATTTTAGCCATAAATAATAATAATCCTGGAATAAAAACCCAAAAATTACTCGAAAATCCCCTTTTAGTCTTTGTCATCACATTGTCGTTATATTTATACCAAAAGAGCAATATAATGATGATAAAATTAATCCTAAATTTGCAAAATTGGCTAAACAATTTCTCTCTAATAATGTAATTTTTAATATTTTACCTGTGCCAACAAATAACCAAGAATTAAATGCTATAAATTCATGGGCCATGAATCAGGGGTGGAAAGATAAATTTATGCAAGAAATTCCTAATAACAAGAAATATACATTTTATTCCAAATAAATTTTTTACGATGAGTGGACTTACCAATTTGAAGAAAAAGATACAGATGAAAATGGAACTTTTAATCTTGCTAATAATAAAGGAATTTGTACCGTTCCTATGATGAAATATAAGGGATTTTTTAATATTAAAAGTATAGATATAAAATATAATAACTGAAATTATAAAGTATTTAAGATACCTTATAAAAAATGGTATGTATATTATTTTTCCCGAAGAAATAGTTACATCGCAAGAATTAATAAACAATATATTGTACGATGATGATAACCATATTTCCAACCTCGCGTCTCTTATGACTCAAAGAGGAATATTTCATCAGTATCAGCTACTTCAAATGCCCAAACTTAGTCGCAAAGGGAAATATATATTAAACAAAACATTTGAAAATAATACGAATTAAAGCATTTAACGCAAACACCCTGTTTTAGATAACATGTTTAATAAAATGATTAATGATGAAACAAATAACAAATGTTGATGTAAAACGTAAATTATGAAATGGCCATTTATATTAAAAATTAAGAAAGGGGTACAACTGTAGAATCTACATCGAGTGCTTTAATGTGCGATGGTATATTACCAGAAATTATACTCGACCATCCATTCCTATATTGTATTTGCGAAAGTGAAACGAATAAAATTTTATCTATTGGAACCTTTACAGGCTCTAGTGTTTGAAAAAGAAAGAGTGGAATTAAAAATATGGTAGATTTTAAAGAAGGGGAAGATTGGGGAATATACATTTTTCTTTTATGATGAAAATATAAATATATTTTTTTATAAATTAAACATTTATTAATATATTAATAAAATAATAATATAATAATTAAAAAATGAACTTTGTTAATAATATTAACAACAACAACAATAACTGTCATATTCACCGTTTACCTTTTTTGGAAGATTCCTCCTCTACGTTACCCATAGACACAAAAACCTTGTTTATTTATCACGATGAAATTCCAGGAACTTTACCAGAAATAGAATTAGATCGAATTAATAACAATAATGAATTTTTTTTCACCAGAAATATTTTATGACATTATATTAACAATAATTTAATACGTTCTCTTCCTGAATTTCCTCTTCCCCCTTTTATGAATATATCAACGGATGAAATAAACGGAAAGGTTTCTCAACAATTGAAATTAATTTTAAATAAACATGGAATGTTAATAAATAATAATAATAATAATAATAATAATAAATAATAATAATAATAATAATAGTTTACTTTTAATAATTCAACAATTTTTTTAAAAAATAATAATAATAATACAATTATTAATTAAAAAATTGTTTTTATATTACTAATAAACATATAAATATTTCTTATTCATTTTTTATAAAATAAAAAACAAAGAAAATGGACATAATAACTAGTTGTCAAGAAATTGTCTTGCCCCCAATAGTACCAAGAATATTGATTTAAAATATGTCATCGCTTTTTCACCCAATTTATTAAAAAGTATGTTTAATAATAATGATAATTAGCTAAAAATTAATAGAATAAAAGATGTTTACCTAGATAAATTAAATTATCATGAATTTTTCTACATAATACTGATTTAAAAAAAATGATGAAAAATTGTTTTTTAGTGCATTATGTTTAACTATATGTCCCGAATTTATTATGTAAAAATCAAAAAACACAAACAGAAGAGGATTACATGTTTAATAATAATAATAATATAACTAAAAATGTTTTATTCAATACATATGGTATAATTTGTAAAATTTTTTATTATAATAAAATATTTAAAATGTCCGTTTTCCATTATTCCTCATTCTTTAAAGGTATTTTTGATATATTTATAAATATATATCATTGATTATATATATCATATATTCTTTTATACAATTTTGTCATAATATTTATATATAATAATCGTTTATTAGATATATATAAATTATATATATTTGGATCACGTAAAAAATAATAATAATATACGATATATTATATATATATTTACCTATACGTTAAATATAAATCAAGGACAATTTTTCAGAAAGTTTCAAAATATTCTTTATTTGCTTTTGTATTTGGAGAATTTAATATTTTAAACCATTAAATAAAAAAGAATATATAAACTATAATTTTCATTTTAAGTGGTTAAAGATAATGATGAAAAACTAAAAAATTCCTTTTATGTATAAAATTTATTTATTAAATGTAAATTATATAAATCTTTTTGATTGGAATAATAATAATATAATAATAATAATCAATCCATTTTTTTAGACAAAATTTTAAATATAATAAGAATAATAATAATAATGAAACTTTCATAGTGACAACATTATACAAATTAATAAAGATGTTGATAATAATAAAATAAAAAATTTATAAAATTTTTCATAAAAAAATGAGAAAATTAAAAAAACAAATGTTTTATAAGAAAAGATTTGGTTTAAATTGGGATAAAATCTTTAAAAATATTATAAATCAACGAATGCATTTTACCACCTTTAGAATAATTTAATGTAAATATAAATAAAATAATAATAATAAAATAAAAATTTTTAAATGACTTTAATTATGAAAATGATGAAGAAATGATTTATATTATATTATATATTTTTGTTAAAATTACATCGTTCAAAAAATAATGATGATTATGATGATGTTAAATATAAATAAAAATTTTTATCAATTTCATAGATAAATTAAACCAATTAAAATTAAATAATATTATAAAGATTATTATTTAGTAATAATAGAAAAAATAATGATTTTATGTTTTAATATGAAAATAACCAAGCAATACATAATTATTAATACAATGTTGCCTATTTATTATGCATATTTATTATAATGTCTTATATAACATACGATATGCGCGAAACTTTATTATTATATGGATATATTTTTTCCAATATATATAATAATATATAATATATGATGCTATTGCATTTATCTATTATTTATACATATATAAACATTGTATTCATAAACAAAAATTTCTAAATTTATAAAATAATAATAAATTATATTAAAATGTGGATAATTTTATATTTAAAAAAACATTTGATAAATACTGGCGTTTTATATATATCTATAAGCTATAGGGAGGTTTGGAACAAAAATAAATAATCCTCTACAGTATTATATGATATAACATAGTTATCGACATATCTATTTATATTCCGATATTTTTACGATTCTAAATATATAAATGTAATCAAAATACCAAACATAATTTAGGACTATATATAATAAATTCCTTTATTTTATTTATTTAATATCATTATATATACCCATCATTTTATTATTATGACAATAATAATAATATAGGAACAATATATTTAATTTATTTTTATATGATTATATATTGGATATATATAAATTCCATATATAAATAAATAATAGTAATAATAATAATATAATAGTAGTAGTCACGGTGGTATTTCATATGTATTTAGTTTCTAAGTTGAATATATCCTCAACAATTTATATATCATGTATATATATATATATATATAATATTATATCATATACATATATATAAAATGGCGTTTTATATATATATATAATATATACCACCATGGATATATATATGATAATAATGGAAAAAATAATAATTTATCATCATCTACTATTATATAATAAAAACATAAAAATATAAATATACCCTATATTACACTATCGTTTTATGTCATATATAATATATAAATATATATAAAATATATATATATATATATATACATGTATTGGTATATATTGATTGGTTGACATTTATGATTTATATATATAGACACTCCGTTCTTTCTCGGCTAAAATAAAAATATAGTTATATTGGGCTTTAAATTTATATTTACCATCGTTATTATTATATATACAAATTTTTTGTCATTTTTATATATGTAATTCTCTTGATGGTTCTTTAATATATATATTTACCCGACTACCCATGTATATAATGATGAAAAAACAAATTTATATTATCGAAGGATTGGATGAATTATTAAATCATCATCAGCATTGTATATATTTAAATAAACAAATATTATATATATATATATTTTTCATGATTTTAAGAAAAACCTTTAAAATACGTAATCCCCCTAAATTAGACAAATTTAAACTTTTTTTCATGTGTTGTGTTAAAAATAATGATCCGTTAAAGACATTGTAATAAACAATAATAATGATGATGAACTAATGATTGAATAAATTGATCAGCGTAACTTAGAAATTGAATACAATTTTAATAGTAACCAGTGATAATAATATCTTTCTGGTAAATTAACGTCATTATCGAACAATGTTATCATTTATCAAAAATGACTTGTTTAGATCATCATACAAAATTAACAGTTAACAATTTGTCAAGATGAAGGTTTGAAAACAAATAATAAAATTGGTAAAATGATTTTGTTGTTAATCAATTGATAAAAATCCTAAAGATTTAAAAAATATTTTTAAATTATTATCGTCATGAAGAAGAAGAAGATTGCATTCAAAGTTTAAAACAATGTACGTGATTTCCTTCTGATAAGATTCTCCATTGTATCTCATTTTACAAAAAATTATGGATGACGTCCTTCCTGCTTCTATTACCCGTATTGAAGCGGAAAATATGATAAACCTTTATGTAATTGCCCTTTCACGAGTTTTACTGGACTTTTACAAACTTTTTAGTTTCATGTGATTTCTGAGAATATTTGGTTTAAGTTTAATTTTTATTCCTATTTTAGAAAGTTAGATTAAATCGAAAAGAGGTACATATTTTTGTGGTCACGAGAAACAAATAACTTTTGAACGTCTTTTAGCTAAATCTTATCCATTTTGTAAATTATGGAGTAATATTATCTCCATTTACGTTAAATCAAGCAAGCAAGGATAGATTTCAGATTTTCTAAAGTTTGTGACAATGCCAGCCGCTTTTACATGGATGAAATGCCATGGTAAAAAACCATTTAATAGACAATTATTGAATCAAATTATTGAATAAATTTTATAAGATCTAATTTGTCTGTGTTTTTCTATTTACAATTAGCATAGCCTACAATTTTTAATATTTTTGAAATAGTAACCTCAATTTACGGAAAATTGTAAATATTTATTGAAAATTAAAATATTGCATACTTTTATTTGATATCGATTTGATTCTAAAATTTTCATTTTAAATCTTTAAATGTGTTACTTTCCCAAATTTCCAATTGTTGATAAATTTAAATTCGAAAAGTTGGGTATGATGGCAATTTTTACATAATTTAATTCAAGAATTTAAATTCCCTTTATACCTTTTCAAGTAATATTAATAAAAAAATAGATTGAACCTAATTAATATTATTGAATCAACGATAATGTAATTTAAAAATTTCTTTATTTAACATTTTTATCGAAAAACTTGTTTTCAGTTATTGAAGTGAGTAGGTTTCATTTTGTAATAACAAAGTGAAAACATGTTTTGTTACTTTAGTTTTTAATTGTTTAAAACGATTAAAAACAGTTTAATTTTTGATGGATGATGTCCTTTTACTCTAAAAGATTTCTTCTTTAATTGATAATGAAATATTCTAGAAAATGTCATATTCCATTTACGGATATAGATATACATTCACCCAGTAAAAAGACTGTAATATATCACGGACTGCGAGAAATAAATCGCGTGAAGAAATCTGAAAAATTAAAGGAGAAATATTTAGAAAAGGAAAAGTTGTGAAATAATAATATCATCATCATCATCATTTAATAATAATTTCATCTAATAATAATAAGGTGGTGTCAATATAACGTTATTAGAAATATAAAACAAGATGATTAACATGAATGGAAAAATTAAAATATCAAAACTATTAGAAATCGTACCACCACCACCACCCTCCCATCTTTTTATTAATAATTTAAATATTAAAATTAATAAATAAATTATACTAACTATAAAAATTATATGTTTAACAGTGTTTTTTTGTTTCATTATCATTATTATTTTGATGAAAAGAAGGGTGATTATTATTATTCTTGTAATTCTAATATTTTAGTATTATTAAATGTATCAATATCAATGTTATTCATTTTTTTATTTTTATAAAATTATTATTATATATATATATATGATGAAATAAAAATGTAGTATTATTATTATCAAAAATAAATATATATATAAAAATACTTGTTTCCCCTCGTATATATTTTTCCCTTTTTCTATATATATAAATATAAACATTAAAGAAAACGGTTGAATGCCAATATATAAACACTAAATAAAATGGTTGAATAGTATCATTCCAACGGTAGTGTTTGTGGTGTCATCACCCGGTACCACTATCACCTTTTAAATTATTACAACAAAATGGATATGATTATTAATTATAGTGATAATAATAATTTTATTCTTAATAATAATGATAATAATTTCTTCTTTTTAAATATAAACTACCAGAAAATATCATCCCTTCTCGATTAAAAATTAGAAAACCTAGAACAACACACAACACCTTCAAGTTTCACGAGCATGATATCCTAATTATAATGCAGTATAATGTCTATAGGAAACACGATGAAAAAAAAGAAAATGTAAATTATATACGTTTATCTAGCAATAATATTGTAAAAGTAACAAATTTATATATATTTAATGTACATAACGTTTTTCTATCTTCATACGAAAACTTGTCGGAAGGACTATCAGAAAAAATGATTATCTGTTATTTTGTACAAGCTTGTAATAAAATTTTACCAGTGCATATATGTACCAATTGTAATCAAACTGGAATGATAATAAACTATGCATTAAATAACCATTGCGATAAAGAAATGTTTACCACGATTTTTCCTGAAGCAATTTCTAATAAAAAATCACAAGTAAAAATTCAAATTAAATGTATTAATTTAAAAACGAATGAATATAAAAAAAATGATAATATATTAACGGCAATTCCGTATTTAAATGTGCAATCAATCAAAGATTTGTTATACTGTAATAATAATAATGATGATTATATAATTCATCCCAAAAATGAAGAATTTTTAAAACTTTTATATTTTCGGACAAATTTTAATGAATTAAGGAGGTTATCCTCTGTATATGAAATGACGACAAAACATTCATATTTGGGTATTAGTAGATGTAATAATAATTATAATTTATATCATTCTTCTTCTTTAACATGATAATCATCATGTGATAAAAATATTTTTATTTTTCTATTGTCTGATAATGGGTATAGATTGTATAATTGTCGTATCCTTTCGAGCATTTCATTCTCAGAAACCGTTTTTATTTGTTTGTTATAATCTATAAATACATAACTAAACTTGTCGTTATTTTCATCATATAGTACATTTGTCAATAAACCAGTGTTATTTTTATATATTCAATACATGTTGATATATTTTCTACGTCTTTTGTTGATTGTAAATATGATGAAAATACTTTTATTTCAATACCATTTTTATATTTCTGAAATTGAAAGCAATAACGTTTATTATAATTTTTATTATTTAATTCATTTTCATTAATTAAATGAATATTTTTTTTTATTACATTTTCAATTTCTGGTTCTTTTAATAATAAAATTCTTTCAAAAGTAAGACTCGTTTTTAATTGTTCATTTAATACTTCTTCCTGGCTAGGAAAAATATATAAATATTGTTCATTAACCGTCAAACAATCTTTAAAACTCGCTATAATCCAGTAATAAGGTAATTTTTCTTCTTCTTTCATTATTTTTTAAAATAATTAAAAAATGCAAATCTTTGTAAAAACTCTTACTGGAAAAACTATTACGTTGGAAGTTGAATCTTCCGATACTATTACAAACATTAAAAGTAAAATAATGGATAAAGAAGGTATTCCTATAGAACAACAACGTTTAATATTTGCTGGAAAACAACTAGATGATGATCGTACGGTTTCAGATTATAATATTCAAAAAGAATCTACTCTACATTTAGTGTTACGTTTAAGAGGAGGAAGAATGGAAAAATAATAAAAATTTTATTTAAAAAATCTTTTTATTTAAATAAAAATATAATAATAAAGTATATTATAAATAAACATTTATATTTTTGTTTGCTTTTTGTTTTAAAAATTAAATATAAAAAAATATTTTAAATGCACACATATATATATAGACTCTTTTTATATATAAAAACAGTATCTATATATATATAATTTTTTTATATTATATACATACATTAAATATAACATATATTTTCATTAATAATAATAATATAATATAATAATAAAAAAATACTTAGGTTATCCATTTTATAAAAAATAAGGAAAAATGAATAATGATGGTGGTATACTTTATTCAATCATTTATCAAATATATAATACCAAAAAATTTAATGATTTAAATTACTTACTTGAATTAGATATTGAAAAAATATTAGAATTGGGTATTAGTATAATGAATAATGATCAAAAGAAAATTTTTAAAGATATAACAGATTCATACAAACAACAACAAGAAAATTATATCAATGATGATGATGATATGGTGGCGAAAAAACGGCGATGAGTAGTAGCTATTGAAGGTTTACAGTGCGGGTAAATCATTTCTTCAAGACATGTTACACGGATATTTTTGGTATGAACGAACAAAGGATTATAAAAAATAAATGTTGAAGTTGTTGCTCCTACAAATTATATCGCTTTACAACAAAGAGGAAAAACTTTAAACCGAACCGTAAGTAATTTCTGCCAAAAATTAAAAATAAAGAATTTTAGGATTGACGAAAATGTCATGGAATTATTCCGAAGAAAAGATATTAAAGTTAATAATAATTCGTCATTAACTTTTTTAGTTCAAAATATACAATCATTAACAAAAAATAATAATGATAAAAAATATAATAATGAAAAAAAAAATAATAAACACAACATCATATTAATAGATGAAGGATCGATGATTTCTAGCGTATCTCTTGCCTTTTTAATCGCGTCTTATTTTCCCGAAAAATGTACATTTATTCTTTTTTTAGGTTGTAATCAACTTCCACCTGTATCCCCCCAACTAAAATTGAAATGTTGTTTTGATATTGATTGGGGGGAAAAATATGAAAAAAAGGTTTATACTTTACAAACCCAAATGCGTTTTAACGATAAATCTCAAAACATTTTTCGAGAATATGTCAAGGATTTTAGTAATTTTTTAACTAGTAAGATTAAGAATAAAAAATACTTAGATAATAAATCTCTCTACAACAAAATTGAATATTATTTTAACAACTTACAAATTGGTGGATCATTGAAAGATTATCGCGACTCTGAAAATGATGATAAAATTCTTATATCGTCTTAAGAATGATAAAAGGAGGGAAGAAAATAATCGGAGATTAACTAACAAGTTGAGAGAAAGAAGAAGAAAATATTTGAAATTCCAGCCATTTTACATAATATGCCTCCGAAGTTATGCGTTTATACTAATTTAGGAATTGATGAAGTTTTAAAAATAAGCGCGAGGATCTGTGTGTATTTTTAGAGCGAATTTATTAGATTTAATTTATTAGGCTTAGTAAAAGGGATGATTGTCATTGTAGTTGACGTAATTGTAGACCGAAACCAACGAAGTAATTGAGATTAAAGTTAAAGAACCGAAAAATATGAAGAAATAACAATCACTGCACGCTTTTGAAACTCAATACGATGACAAATTAATTCATCAATTTCCTATAACTTTGGGATATGCAATAACCTCTCACTGCACTTATGAAAAAGACTTTTACTAGTATGGTAGCGTAGATTTAGAAAGTTCCGTGTCTTGGGAATTAATTAAAAAGTTTTGACTTCAAAAGTTTACCCTCTAGTTCTTTCTATACTCAAAATGTCAATTGTTTTGCAGATTGGTACAAAAAACAAAGGAGGAAAACAATTATTTATGTTAATTAAAAATCTCTTTTTGCTATTAAAAGATAAATCTAAAGTTAAATTTTAAAATCAATTAAACAATTATGGATGCGCATTATTTTGGTTTCTTCCTCTAAGTATTAAATTAAATACTCTCCAGCTCAAGTGAAAGATTATCTTTTATCATCATTATCACCATCACCATCTTTGCCATTGCAAAAAGGATTAAAAAGACAATTACGATGATGATAATGATGATGATAGAAAAAAAATGTTTTATTATAGGAAAAAAAAATATTACTCCAAAAACTTAATTGTAATAATTAATGCCCTATACCAAATTTCAAAAGTTTCATTATTTTTTTTATTTATGACATTTGGTAAGAAAAATAATAAATTGATGTAAATTATTATTAATTATATATATATATTTTTTTATAATGTTTATCAATAATTTTTAAATATTTATTTATTCTTTTTATTATATATATAATAACTAAAATATAAAAAAAATAAAAGTCTATAAATAATTAATATTTGTATAAATAAATAAATGTAAATTTTAAAATATATAAAAATCTTTAAAAAATATAAAGAAAAAATATTTTATAAAAATGACTGTAAAATGACAAATATCTACTAAAAAATTTCCATCAATTTTTTTAAAAATAAAATACCAATCATTTTATGTTTGATGATCAAATCTAAAATTGTAAACATTCATTTATATTTTTTTGTAAAATTTTTGGTAAAATCCAAAAATTTATTGAAGTTTTATTTTTTATTTTGATGGATTATTTTATGACAGATGACGTTTAATCAGTATGGTGGTGGTGACAAACACCCATCAAAATAATGATTGGCGTATTAAATTGGCTAAAACTTTACCATTTATGAAATAAAGAGGGAATTATATTCAAAATGAATAAAAGAGGGTTGCTTGTGGCGTGACATCATAACGTGACGATTTTCTTCATATAGTTGGAAAATCCTCTAAGTATTAAATTAAATACTCTAAGTGAAAATTATCTTTTTCATCTTATCACCAAAAAATTGCAAAAAGTTTAAAAAGACAATTATCAAAAAAAATAATATTATTATTGTAAATAATAATAATGAAGACAATATCTTTACAAATTTTAATTTAAAAAAATTCTAAAAAATTTTCAAAAATTTTTATTATAATGTTTATCAATAATTTTTTTAAATGGTTATTTATTCTTTATTATATATATATATGTTCATAAATTTTACAAATTATAGGATTTAAAATATCTGTTACATTTTTCTAAAATAATCTTTTATAAAGTTTAAATGAAATTTTGTCGTTTTCTAAAAATCTTTGGTAAAACATTTTTATCAATTAAAATTATTATCTTAATAAAAATTTCCATCAAATTTATTAAAATGACTGGATTTAAAAATTTTTTTATCAAAAAATGATTGGTAAAAATTTGCTTTTAATTTATTTATGAAATGACATCATCATGATCAAAAACATGAGTTAGATTATGATTGGCGTAAATTTAAAACCAAAATAAAATGGTTGAAACAAAATTTTTGATCATTTATACTAAACTGTAAAAATGTGGATAAAATTTTTATTTTAAAATTTGTTGGGAAAAAAATTTTTTTTTGTCACAAAATGGTAGTTATAAAGACCAAAATCATGATTATCATTTATTATTTTTGTAATATTATAATTTATTTTTTTTTTTTCAAAACTTTTCAAATTTTTCAATTTTCACCAAAATGTATAAAAATTTATTTTAAAAAATTTTTCAATAATCATACTTATAAACCCAAATATATTTATATGTTTAATTTTTTGATCAAAATTTCATAATATCATCAATGTTTTAGTAAAAATCGTCCTCTGGTTTTCAAAATTTTTATATCATTTATTCCAAATTGATTTTTCCAATAAAATTGTTGGAAAATTTTTTTGAATAAAATGATGATATGTATAATCATTTAAAATTTTTGTAAAATCATATTAATTATCATTATTATTAAATTTTTCAAGACCGTAAATTTTGAAGTCTTTTCTATATCTTTAATATGTTTTATGAATAAACTGATAATTGGTTTAATTTATTATATAAAATAAATATTGGTTTTTTAGTAAAATAATTATTCACAATGAATAACATTTCTTTTTGATATCAAATAAATAAGTCTGTCTATTCTTTAATTTTTAAATAAAAATATTTATATAAAATATTTATTCAAATAATATATTCCATTTTTTCAAAATCATCAAATAAAACATATTACTTTTTCTATTATATTTTTATATTCATTAAAATATCATTATTATTAAAATTTTATTTTATTATTTTTATAATTATATATTACTAGATATATTTATTTTTTTTATAATATAAAATTATATATACTGGTATATTTATATATATATATTTAAATATATATATATATATATATATCATTAAAATAATTTTATATATCAGGTATAAAAATATTAATATAATATTTAATAAATATTTTTATATTTATATATATATAAAATAAAAATATATTTTTTATTTATTATAAAAAAAAATATATTATATATATAAAAACCCATTTTTAAATCTTCAAGACCTTAAAAATAATATTTATATATATAGTTTATTTATGATGATTTGAACTGTTAATACTTTTATTTAATATATATACATTAAACATCTATTAAAATTTCATTATTAAATCGATTAATAATTTCGAGATTTTAACTCTATTCTCTACAGTAATAAAAATTATATTCACCATATTCTCTTTCTCCTCCTTTCATCCTTTCATCCTCTTTAATAATTTTATCATTAATTAATGATTTACGTATATTATTATAATATTTATTATTTTTATATTTATTAAAAACATCTTTCAAAAATTTATCTAAGAAAACAAATGGATTATTAGTAATATAAATTACACCCGATTTATCATCAGTATTTGAAAATAAAACAAAAAAATGTGCATCTTGATATGTTGTTCTAACAATCAATAAAAACTTTTCAGTCGTTATTTCATAATCATAAAAGTATACTTCGAGTTATATCTCTAATATTTAATTTAAATAATTCTAATTTGTTTCAAAAATTTTGCTGAGGAAATTGTTCTGATAGGATTTTGTGAGTTGTTAAATCCGTTTCTCAAGTATTGTTGATCGAAAAATATTTAACCTCATTACTTATAATTGCTTTCTTAATATAAAACCAACAACTTTATAATTAGAATACTTTATATCATTTCTATTACTATACATATTCTCAGGTAAATGATCATCATCATATATAATTTTCCGTCTAGTGTCTCCCTCGTTAATATATACCAAGTTTGCTTCAGTAAGAAATATGGGTTTAAATTTATTAAAAGTTCGAGATGAATGATAAATTTCATCAGTATAAAAATAAAATGTACAAAAACCAAAATCTTCAGATATAATAATTTTATTCATGCTCAATTTTAAAAGTTCCGGTAAACCCGAAATTGGGTTCAAAAGTCTTTTTCTACATTTGGAAAAAGAGTAAAAACGACTTGTCGTGATTTTCCACTATGTTATAATTTTTATTATTATTATTATAGTTTTTTTATATTCATCATCATCATCTTGTATATAAATTGGCGTATAATACCAAATTTTCTTTTATAGAATTTGATCTATAAAAAAATGAGGATTTAAAGTAATGAGAACCCAACCAAATCTATCTTTTTGTTTAGAATCATCATATTGCGAAAAAATAACGTAAAATTTTTTATTATTTTATATTTTATTCTAACACAATATAGTATGTTGTGTATCATTAAATTCTCTTTTTCCCAATAATAAACTCTATTTATATCTACAATTCTTAATTTAAAAATTCTAATTTATTATCAAAAATCCATTGGTTTTTATAACGCGTTACGGTGATATCTAAGGTATTGTTTATTTAAAATGTGTTTCGTTATTTGGTCTAAGACCTCGATATTATTGAATTGTATACCTGGAACGGCATTTTTAATTTCCATTTTTTTATTTAATAATAATTTTCTTTTATTTTAAAAAATATATTATATATATATTTTTTATTTTAAATATAAATTTGCAAATTTTTTATAAATTATTATTATCCAATAAAAATTTATTATTAAATTTATTATAAATACGAGATTGATATGATCTGTAGTTTGAATAATAATTTGTATACTGAACAAAATTTTTATGACACGAAATAAAATTATTTATACTATTATTAAGAGTTTGCGGCAAATCTAAAAACTGTGACCGAAGTTTAATCTTATTTTGATAAATTGTTTCGTAACAAATATCTTTTAACGACGATGATTGTTGCCGCTGTTTTTTAACATCTTTAAGCAAAGACTGATTTATTAGATTTATTATTTCTATATATATAGGTTTATTTTTTTTTTCTAAAAACGAAATTATGGTCATCATAAATAAACTTGGATTGGTAGTAAGGTATATTGTAAACGTACCTCTACTTCTTATTAATCTTGGGTTCCTTTCACGATGATTATTATTATTGAGAAAATAATCTGTATAATAATAATACACATAAAGAGGTTTCTTTTGTATTCTATTCTAAAGAAAAATTTATCATCATCAAAAAGTATAATCGTTCTATATCTTTAACATTTATTTTAAAAAACTCTAAATTATTTTCAAAAATCCACCTGTTCTGTGGAATAGTCGTCCGTCCATATTTGTAAAATTGTCTATATAATGTAAAACTCAAAAATAAGGAACTTTTATATCAATTATTATTGATTTAAAGTTGGGATGAAATTCATTTTAATATATTCTTTATGATAATAATTATTACAAAAAAATCAGCACTATTATTTAATATATATAAAATATTTGGTTCTGTAAGAAATATTTTATTAAATTTATCAAAAATTCGAGATGGATAGTATAACATTTTTCCGTGTGGATATTCCAATTCAGGAATATTCTTCAAAATAAAAAAAAATCCAAAAAAAGTCTTTCATATGTTGAATTATTTTAAAGTAAACATTATCATCATCTATATAATGATTGACCATTTTGAGTTTAATAATAATAAAATTATTATCATCATATCATAATAATTTTTACATCATTTTGAAAAAATTTACTAATAACATATTTTCATTTTTGTTATTTAATTTGATAAATTTTAAATCATTTCGCTTTAAATACTAATTGACTTTTTTCATTTTCATTATTTTATTATAAATAATTGTATTATTAAAAACAATAGTTTTCCAACCAAATTTAGATTCATGAATACATGATTCACAACTTGTTTGCGAAAAAATAACATATAAGGCTTTATCATTATTGTTATAAGAAGAATTGGGTTTTATTCTCACACATAAACTAATAGAATTTTTCCATTTTTTGAATTGTAATTGTTACTAAACCAATATAACCTATCTATATCTTCAAGATTTAATTTAAAAAATTGCAAGTTATTTTCATAAATCCATTGATTTTCAGGAATAATTGTTCTGTTGTACAAGGCGTATTGATCATCAAAAATACATTTTGCTTTTTCGTATAACGTTGCGAGATCGGGTATTAAATCAGGAAAAGCACTTTTAAATTGTTCATTCATTATTTTTTTCTCTTTATTATTATTATATATATTTTTGTAAATATTTTTTCATTTAAAATTAAAAGAATATATATATATATTTAATATAGTAGTAATATTTTATATATATATATATATATATATATGAATAAAATAATTATTTTATAAAAAAATTATACACAATTACAAATTTTATAAAAGATCCAATATAAATTTATTATTAAATTTATCATAAATACGAGATTGATACATTGTATTGTAAGAGTAATATAACTTGTATTTAACAAAATTTTTATGACACGAAATAAAATCATTTACACTCTTTTTAAGAATTTGCGGTAAATCTGAAATTTGTGATTGAAGTTTAATCTTATTTTGATAAATTGTTTCGTGACAAATGTCTTTTAATGAAAACGGCGATGATCGTTGTTTATTAATGTCTTCAAATAAAGACTGATATACTTTAACATATGTACAATAAAGGTCATAACAAGCATTAAAATCAGTGCCTTTTAAATAGTCATTTAACAAAGAAATTACGTTCGTCATAAACAAATCTGGGTTAGTAGTAAGGTATATCGTACGCTTATTATTTTTGTTAATACATAAATGTATATAAAAAATGGTTTCTTTGTTATATTCTTTTCTAAAGAAACAGTTGTTGTTGTAAAAAAAATATAGGCGGTCTACATCTTTGACGTTTACTTTAAAAAACTCTTAAATTATTTTCAAAAATCCATAGGTCTTGTGGAATAGTTGTCAGTCCATATTTTTGTAATATTGTTTAAAAAAAAAAAAATAAAAAAAAAGTAAAGTCTATATATTGTTACAGATATAATAGACATTGTATTACTCAATGTAAGTTAATTTTATACCCTTAAGTTCAATAGACTATAACAATAAAGAAATATCAAAAGATAAGTGAATGATAATACGAAGGTACAAAAGTTAAATATTATTTAAAAATTAACAGCAAACAAGAAAACAAGTACAATTTGACAACTATATACCAGAAAAGTAAATTATCATGAATTGGAAACCTTAGAACAAAATACAATTCGTTATTCAACCTTTACAATACAGTACTTATACTTAAGTGATTGACATATCAAATAAGGTGAACTGCTTCCCTGCCGGATACCAGGTTCTGGTGAGCTGAGAGGAGACTGACGATAGAAGTGAAACAGTAGTCGAAGAAATATAGGCTGGGTGGAGATAGAGTAAAAGCAAGGAGTTTAAAGACAGGAACAACCACTACTTCCGAAGAGTAAAAGCAAGGAGTTCAAACACAGGAACAACCGCTACTTCCAAAGGACAATAGAAAAATGGTATACGGAGGGGAAACAATCATACAAGAAATAAACATGAAACTTGACTATAAAATTTACGATAAAGGTGGAAGGTGTTACACCTCCCCCTAGAAGATCAAGCCCAACGGAGTGGCTTGATCATAGTTGAGCACCTTCCATCTCCTGAGAAGGCTGAGAATGGGTACGTGATAAGGCATCCGCGAATATGTTGTCGCTGCCCTTAAGATGCTTGATGTAGAGATCGAATTTCTGTAGGTATAAAGCCCACCGAAGCAAACGTTGATTATGGGCCTTTGTGCGTTCCAAAAAGGTCAAAGGGTTGTGGTCAGTGTAAACGAGAATTACAGAGGCTCCCTGCAAGTAACACTCATATTTCTGGAGAGCAAGAACCAAGCAATAGTTCCTTCTCTATAGTGCTGTAGGATAGCTGATGAGTCTTGAATTTACTAGAAGTATAGCTGACTGGATGGAGTATCCCATCCTCTGATTCCTGCAGCAACACTCCCCAGCACCTGTGTCACAAGCATCTACTTGCAAAGCGAAGGGTTTAGAAAAATTAGGGCTTTTCAGGACTGGTTCACTACTCAAAAACCATTTTAAGTGATCAAATGCTGCCTGGCATCTTCCGTCCCAATCATATTTCTTTTTAGAACTGGTGAGATCATGTAAAGGGATTTCCTAGTCTTGGGTTCTGGGTAATCAAGTATGGCGTTTACATTTGCAGTTTTAGGCCTAACATTACCTCCACCAACAACACGCCCAAGTAGGAAACAGTAGCCTGACCAAATATGGACTTTTCCAAATTGTTAACTTAGCTTTCCTTAATCTTTCCAGGAGCTTAATCAAACGCTGCATATGCTCCTCCCAAGAATCTCTTACTACCACTATATCATTTAAATATGTATATACCCCTTCTAAACCTTGGATTGCATTGTTAATAATATGTTGAAATGTGGAGGGTGCATTGGTTAAGCCAAAGGGCATTGCCTCATACTGAAATAACCCAAAAGGGGTTATAAAAGCAGATATAAGCTTTGCTTTAGATGTTAACTCTACCTGATAATACCCTTTGAGGAGATCTATTTTTGTTACATACTTAGCATGGCCGACTGAGTCTGAGGGCATCTAGCCGTGGTAAAGGGTAACTATCCTTAACAGTAACAGAGTTTACTCTCCTGTAATTTGTTTGTACCAACAGACAGGGAGATGCCCACGGTGACTTGCTAGGTTTAGCTAATCCAGCTCTCAGAAGATAGTTTACTTCTCTCAGTACTAGTTTCTTGGCAGGGCTGATGCGATAAGGGTGCTGCTGTTTTGGAGTAGTTCCTGGTAGAAGGTCTATATCATGGGTGAGAACTGTGCATCGACCTGGATTTTCCCTGTAAAGGTCCAAGAAAGAGTTAATGAGGTTTGGGAGTTCCTGTAACTGATAAGAAGAAAGATGCTTCAAGGAATATTTTATGTCTTTTAGAGCGGCACAATTTTCTACTGAACGCCAAGAATGAAAAAAATCAGGTTCACTTACTTCAGGTATCTGATGCTTATTAAAATTAATGGTTACAATTTTGTCTCCACAACCAGTTTCAGAATTCCTTGAATGATAACTTTTAAGCAAATTTACGTGGGTAAGCTGAGTTTTTTTTTTTCTATCAGGAGTTTCAATCACATATGTATTGTTATTAACAGTTTTAATTACCTTATATGGACCAAAGAACTTTGATGTGAAGGGTGACCCAGAGATAGGAAAATATGCCCACACCAGATCCCCTGTATTAAATTTTCTGATTTTTGCTTTCCGATCATGAAAGTCTTTCATCTTCATCTGAGCTTTACATAGACTCTCACTGGCTATTTTACGGACCTTGGAAAGGGTTTCTTTTAATTTATCCAAATATTGCTGTACAGTTACAGTCTGGTTAGAGCTAGGAGGTTTCAGCCATTCATCTTTAATTAATGCAAGGGGCCCTCTTAATAATCTTCCATAGACCATCTCAAAAGGCAAAACACCAAGTGATTCCTGGGTGACTCACGTATGGCAAACAACAAATATTTAATTCCCTCGTCCCAATCAAGACCACTTTCTAAACAAAACTTCCTCAACATGCTTTTAAAGGTTTGATGCCATCGTTCAAGGACTCCCTGAGATTCCGGATGATATGCAGATGATAAACTATGATTAATATTCAACTCCTTAAGGGTTTCGGAAAAGAGATTACTTGTAAAATTAGAACCACGATCGGTCTGGATATCCTTTGGGATCCCATAGGTAGAAAAGAAACTTAAAAGGTGTTTTGCAATATTTTTAGCAGATATATTCTTAAGGGGAATGGCCTCTGGAAAACAGGTGCTGGGACACATAAGGGTTAATAAATACTGGTTACCACCTTTTGTCTTGGGTAAGGGTCCCACACAGTCTATTACTAATTTCTCAAAGGGCTCGTGTGGAACTAATACAGGCTGTAAAGGAGCTTTAGGATTTACCTGTTAGGTTTGCCAGCTGTTTGGCATACATGACATGTCTTTATGAAATCTCTTACATCCTTCCTTAAATTAGGCCAATAGAATTTATCAAGTATCTTGTAATAAGTTTTATAGTTTCCCAAATGACCACCTGGACCATCGTGTGCAATTTCCATTATATGAGTATGTACTGAAGTAGGGACAACAATTTGGTGTTTTTCACTCCATGTGTCAAGATTTGAATACTTAGGGGAGCGGTAAAAGCTCATTAAGATATCATTATTATGATAAAACGAGGAGATTTATCTAAAAATTTCATATCAACAGACTTATCATGCAAACAATGTAAAGATGGATCAGACCTCTGAGCAACTATAAGTTTATCCCTAGACATGGTGTTACTTAAAAGATCTTTATCTACTTCAACTTCAGGGACATTTGCTTTTTCTCCAGCTTGGGATCGAGTAACTATATGGGTTGGGGCTTGGTCAGTATCTACTTTCTCATCATTCGTGTCATTCACTGGAATATCAGAGTCAATCAAATTTGGAATTATTAATTTCCCAGCTAAATCGTTGCCTAATAACAATGCAACCCCTTCTACTGGCAATTCTTTATCAATCACCCCTAGTTCAACTTTTCCTTTTACAAGCGGACAATCAAGGTAGACATTTGCAAGAGGAATTGATGGTATTCCAGTTAGATCCTTCACGACAACTTTCTCACCAGTTAGATTCTTCTTAACATTAGGTAAAGCCTTATTATACAACAAAGTTAAAGCAGCCCCAGTGTCTCTTAATATAGTGACCTTGTTCATTTGTTCTTCCTCCCCCAAGGCTATTAACCCTTCAGACTTAAAGTCATCAAACACATCAGATACATTTGCACATACATGCGAGACAGATTTACTTTGGGAAGTTGGAAAACTTACTTTAGATTGCATAAAAGAATTGCGGAATTTAACAGATCCTTTACATTTAGGTTCTTTACAACTACGAATTATATGTCCCTCTCTCTTACAATAACTACATTTAACCTGGTCAGGAACTTTGGAATTATCATCCGAAATCTGTTGGGGTTTTACTGAAACTGGTTTTACAAAAGTCTCAGATCATTTATTGGGAACAAACCTATGGACTAATGAATAAGTATCAGCCAAGGAAGCAGCCTTCAATAAATTCTTTTCTTGCCTCTCTTCGATATAAAGCATTACATTAGGGGGAAGTTTCCTTTTAAATTCTTCGAGAACAATTAAATTCTTTAGGTCATCAAAAGTATGGAGGAACACATCCTTTTACTATAATAAAATGAAAAATTGCTCTTATGAATAACAACGACAGATTGTACCTAAGTCCTTCAAGAATATGTTTGCCAGTAGATGTAAAACGACTACCGTTATGTGTAATTCAAACTCAAGTACCAGTAATTGTATACTAGAATTCTTCTATAACGAAAAACGATAGATATAATTCAGCTTTAAGTAACAGTAATGCATATTGTAATTCTTTTCAAATCAGGCACAAAGAAAAGATACTTCATAGCTCTTATTTCTAGATTTGCCGGAGTTTTACAATAAGTATGTGAAAGTCGAAACTTAATACATTTAATAATTTCAGAGAGTACCTAGAAGCTTTTATAATTTTCAAATCCCCTGGGATAGCTTATGACGTAGATATGCAGTAACACTGAATTTTCTTTCATTATTCACGTATTTCTGAATAATAACCGGTAAAATATTCAGTAGAAATTGAAAGGAAGCCTTAGCTCTGAAATGTGACATTCTCGTGAAATAAACAGTATATATTGAAATTTAACTCAGATTTCCAAGAACCATCACAGATTATCTCAGAATAAACACGTTAGTGTCTTTTGCTACTTCAACTTTATTTCGACTTTTGACGTTTGCCTTTTACAGAAACGAATTGCTGGATGCTTATTCGGAAATTAGTAAAAGGAAAGCTACTTTAACTCCAGGCACATAATTCATTATGTCTCCAAAGTACCAAAATTTGGTAAAGAAAGGAAAGCAACTAGAAGTGTTCAAAATATACATGTGCAAATCATATATGCTGATTCTTAAGATCCCAGTCAAATACCCAAATAAAACCGTAAGTTTCAAATTCTTTAGCTATTTATGTTGAACTCAGAAGTTTCATATACTCAGTTTTTAATGATATGCCCAAAACATTCTGCACTTTGATCTTTTTAATGAGATATAACTTAGTATATTTATTAAAGATTCAGCATATTTATTTTATATATTGAATATATATTTTAAATATAAAAGTTTTATATATATTTATTTTTATGGGTTTTATCTAATATCATTCTCCATTTTTTACGTTCATATTTTAACACTTAATTTTACTAGTACAGTATATTATCATTCACTTTTTCATTATCAATCACATCATTAATTTATATATTTCATCTTCATCGCTGCGCTGAATACTCCCGTTGGGTTCCGGCGCTTGGTCTTCAAGACCTAAATTTCATGGTCAATCAATTCATCCTCTGTACTTAAATCATTAGTGCCACTTATCCAAATATATGAAGCCGTTTGCGTTTCCTCTCAGGATCTTAGTCAAATACCGCAACAAAATAGTAAGTTTAAACGCTTTCAAATATCTGTATTGAACTTAGACGTTTCATATATTCAAGCTTTTATAATAAAACCGAAATTTCTGCACCTTGAACTTTTTTATTTAAATTTTATTTAAAGTTTAAGTGCCACTGCTACAAATATATGAAACTGGAGAGTAAGTTCAACTTTCTCCAATTCATGTCACCGAATTGTTTCTTCGAATCCCTATAAGAAGAGTAAGTTTCATTTGCAGATTCAAGTTTTTATTATTCTAATTTTTCATCTTCCGCCAGGAGTAAATATTGCCTTGCTGACGTTCTAGATTCTGATTATGAAATTTACATAATGAGATTTCTTTTCAGAAGCGGAATCAGGAGTAGACATAATGTAATATGCATGACTTGCATTATTTTCTTCGCGTCTGTCTTTTCTTATCTATATTAAAGAATTATATTGTTTCCAGAGAAATTCACACACACACACACACAGAAAGTATACGCTGTGAATCCAAGAGATAAAGTCGCCATTTCTACAATGATAAAAGCCAATGGAATGGAAAATATTGTTGGAAGGTTTTTTTTTTATGTTCAGCTTTTATAATAATCGAGGAAGGAAATTGTGATAATATGCTGTGAAAAGCAGTTGAATAGAAGGAAGATATTTCACATCCGACCCAGATTCAAGGTGAGAGTTTCAAGGTAATAGTCCCTGTGTTTTGGCCCAAGGGCCTTGTAACGTTTTGCTCTTATCTAATGAAGGCCTAACGCAAAATGAAGAGGATGTTGAAGGAAGAGAAAGAGGATCGTCACGGGGGAACGATGGGCAACCTCTTGAAATGATTTCTTTTAAATAGGGAAGACATCTTTGTCTCCGAGAGTATTTGATATAAGGCTATGCGAAACTACGTACTATATACATTGTTGCTTGTAACGACAAAAGCCTACAAAACATAACGTGCATGAATTCTTTCTTGTTTGGAATTTTTGTGGCATTTTGATGAAAATGAATGTTACGAAAGAATTCAAAGCAAATTCTAGGAGATTGCCAAACTATCACCCTGCCTTTTATTATAAAATAACATATATAATTATATTTCATCTGTCATTAATGCTTAAATTGAATCTTTGTCAAATTTTATTATCACAGAGATGCGCTAACAATACTTTTATATTTATGTCATTAATAGCTGAAAAGAAAAATTATCTGAAACCTATTCCAAAAATGAGATCAAAAGTATGTAATGAATTAAAGCAAGGCAGAAGGAATCTGGTAAGTTGAAAATTAATAGCAAATGTACTTCAGACTGAGAAAGTATCATAAATACGATGAGTAGCAAAAAACATTGGAAAGACGTAAGAATTTTATCGAAATGTGTCCAACCTGCCGGAAAACATGACACAAACACACGCTGACAACTTATCGCGCACACGTCACAAGCAGGTTAAATATAAGTCAACAAATTACCAATATTACTAACCAGCGCTGCGTACGATTCTCCAGTATTTGCCAAAGATTCGCTCTCCACTCACGGTCGATGACTTGTTTTCAACCTGTTTGTGATATGTATGTTTAAGTTTAAGATAGTATGTGTTTATTGCGTATTTTAAGGAAATGGTCACACAGCATAAGATTCATTTTCATAGGGGATTTGTCTAAGAAATATGTGAGAGGGTCTAGAAGAATATTTAGAGGATGGAGAGAAAGCGAAATAACTTCAACAAAGATGAAATATGTATAAAAGTAGCATATACCTATTTTCAAAAACAGCATTCAATTCTAATAACAAATAAATTTAGCATCATGTCTTCGTCGCAAAAGATGCAGGTAATGTAGAACGGGACTATTTTCATTTCAGTAGTGGATTTGTGCTTTCCTTGCATCTGAAAAATTTAGAAACGGTAAGTAATTCAGACGCAATAGACTAACAGTTGGAAAAGTTCTAGAAGCATGAAATCGATTTCCTATAAACACATTACTGTAAAACCACTTGCTGCTTTTGGAAAATTTCCATACTAGATAAGTATATAAAAAAGAATGTTCACAATAAGAAACCAGCAAAACCTTACACAGACGTCAGCATCAAAAAAGTTGATAAGGCATCCTTCGTAATAATAAAAAGAATCTGTGGCAATTCAAAAAATAATGTGTTTCAAAATCTTCACCGGAAAGTCTTCTCAAATTTCAAAAAAATTCCAATCTCAAAATTATTCATGGAACAACATCTGCGTATGGATGGTTTATAAGGAATTCAGTCAATCTTCTCTTCAGCATGGAATTCATTTTCTCAGTGTTTCATAACAAACCGGTTCAGTAATTGCTGAAAGTCTTTCAATCAGGTATAGAACGTCCTGGCATCTTCATATGCAGAAAAACATTAAAATTTATACTGTAAATGTACAGTATATTCTTGTCATTCAAAAATTAGTTTCGTAAGACAATGTTCAAAGACAAGAAAATCCTGCTTCTTCATATTGCATCTCAAGACATGCTTGACTGTTATGAAGGGTTGCTGTCTGACCACGAAAAATGGTTTCGTTCTCCGTGGCTTCACTGCTTTCTTCTAAAAATGCCTCCAAACCCCAGCATCTCTAATTCCTGTCTTCGTCAATTTTCTTTGTAAATTGCCATTTATCTTCAAGGAATATAAGAACTAGGTTCAAATGTAAACAACTAGAAATATTTGTTATTAAAAGTGTTTTTTTTGGTTTTTGGTGAAATCCTTTGATGGCGAGGTCAACAATGTAAGCCCTACATTATTCTGGATATATGTAGAAAAATTATTTTGGTATCAAATAGATATTATTAGTAAGTAATTTCTATTTGCCGTATTTCTTTAAAGAATAAAGATAATTTTCTCAACAAATTTCCTTAATAAACGCCATATTTTATTGTATTCATCTGAAAAAAAAAAAAAAAATATTGAAGTGCTGCTTTGAAATTTCTCCGAGTTGTGCTTTTATTTTGTTGAAAATATTTCAGTTTCAAAAAGAAATAATTCTGTTGAACATTCAACACCGGTATTTGATTATATGATAGAGATAAAGCTACTAATCTATATCATTTTCAGTAGCAATTTTCTTTTCTTGGAATAACAATACCGGTTTCACTTTTTTTGTGAAAGGAATAATTATCACCCTATGTCTTTCTGGAATATTTGCATTCGCTTTTAACTCTTTTATTTACGTTTTTCTTGTTTGCCTCCGATTCCTTCGTTATTGACTCTGGGAGAGAAGGACCTCTCGTGTCTCCCGCATCTTGCAGCTCTTTTCTGAATCTGCTGTTGTGTTCGGGCAAAATCTTTATTTGGCTTCAGACTTCTAACGCTCGGCTTCTTCCGACACTTTTTCTGCCTCCGGAATGTATTGACGACCTTTCGGCGAATAAACAAGGTACTCTCTCTCTCTTAGTCTCGGAGCTCCCATGTAATGAAACATATTCCTAATAAAAATTACTATGCTATCGCGGAATAGAAACATGAAATGATACAAACAATTCATAATCCATTAATATGATGTTATAAAAGAAGAAAAAATGAAGATCTTATAATTATCAAACTCCTCTGGACAGTTTCTTAGGTTTGTAAACGAAATGGCGAAGAGGATTATTCCTGGCGTCTGCATGACGACATGACGAGACATACCAATATTTCCATTTCTTCCTTTTGGTGATACACTACAAAATGACCACGTTCCCATTTGGTCTTTCTTCCTTCTCATAGTTCCGAATTTCATAGCAGGTCATAAGGGTATTAGATAGCGTGCTATTTCAAGCTATACACAAATTTAGCATTCATTTGAACTCAATTTTATCATTTATCTGCCGTTTCCATTCTTCAACTTTTAACGCCTATTTTGTCGAAACTTCGACAAGAGAGATTGTACTTTTCCGCAAGTTGTGGTATAGTTTTATGTATTCTTTCTAAATTTACTCAGAGTGGAAATTCATATCATGTAGAAGAAAGATATGATGTTTTGTTGTGTTTGTATTTAGTAAAAAGAACGTTGTTCTGGCTTTTCGTGTATTTAATTGTAAGTATGTGTGTAATGGTGCTTAACTACCGGCATAGGTTGTTTGTCCTGTAGTTAGTCGAACATTTGGTTTGGTCGATGATGGTTGTGACAGTCAGTCTCGTCACAGCCTTGGTGTGCAGTGTATTTCTAACTGGTAGGGACTTAAGAAAAGGGAATGCAGCCATAGTTGTCGGTGCCTCCAAATCCACTCAAGTATTCCTTTTCATCTTCAAGTTCATTTAGGGAAATTCCTTTAGGAGATATGCACATCTAAATGTTAGGAGAATTTCTTGAGATGTGCTTTGGATAAGAGTTACGAAGTAGAGATTGTCCTCATGCCAGTCTGATTGTAGTTCAAGCTACAAATATTGAATGCGCCATTTGAAATAACAGTAAGTTTATATCGTTTTGTCGTAGATTTATATAAACAACGCAATGCAGTGTTTTAAGTGCAATTTGGAATAGAATACGAGTGAAGTAACCTGGGTGTCGTAGTATAAGGCTTAGGCTACTATTAGGTTAGTGTGTTTCAAATTGTTTAGGCTATACGATAACACTTACGATTTAAAATGTTCTACTTATACTGAATGAGACGGAATAAATTGGTGCCGTGACCAGGATCGCAGTGATTGGTTGTTATAGCAGCGATCTGTATAGTTGGTGTTTATGAAATTTTTAGGATTGTTGTGTTACTTGGCAATAAAGATAAAAACGTGATCCTGGTCACGGCACCAATTTATTCCGTCTCATTCAGTATAAGTAGAACATTTCAAATCGTAAGTGTTATCGTATTGACTTATATTTAACCTGTTTGTGACGTGTGCGCGATAAGTTACCAACATGTGTTTGTGTCATGTTTTCCGGCACATAAGTCACACGACTTATGTAAAAGGGAAATTTCAAAGTTAAAAGAAAAAACACAGATACTGAAAAGAAGGAGAAGAAGAAGAAGAAGACTGGGGGCAGAAATCAATTCTTTGCAAGCCCAAGTGCAACATCTCAAGGAAAGGAATGACATTAATATTAAAGTTCAGATAGAAGATATTTTAAAACCACTTTTCAGTACGACTCAGATAGATGCACTTTTAAATAAAAAGAAATCCAATCATTGGACAGTAGATGACATATCGTCTGCTTTTACCTTAAGAAGTATAAGTCCAAAATGCTACACTTATTTGCGGGATACAAAGGGTTTCCTTTGCCTTCAACAAGCACTCTTAATGAGAGAGCTAGAAATTTTCCTTGCGAACCAGGTATATTAACGTCAGTTTTGTCTTTGATGAAAACTAAAGCTGAAACTTTGACTGTAAAAGAGAGGCTTGCGGTACTGTCATTTGATGAAGTGAGCATCACAAAACAGTATAGTTATGATAAGGGAATGGACAGACTATATAAACTCATGGAAAGGTTCAGGTGATAATGATTAGGAGTTTAATTGGTAAACGGAAACAACCGATCTTTTATGATCTTGATAAATCTTGCGTACATGAAATGTTGATGGGAATAATTGAGGAAGTCGAGAATGCTGGGTATCCTGTGATTGCAATCGTGCATGAGCTTGAGCCAAGCAATGTAAAATTAAGGAAGCACTTTGGGATAGACCCAATAAACTGTAAGCGTGTGTCAGTCAAAAATCCGTGTCACAATAGGGAAATATTCTTATTTGCAGATGTCCCACTTATGATAAAATTAATAAGAAATCTCTTCATAACTAAAGGGTTTTGTTTTGAAGATGGAACGCTGATATCTGATTCTTGTGTCAGGGAAATGCTAAGTAATACTCATACAGAATATGGTCTAGATTATAAGATTAGTGAAATTCATCTAAACTCACAAAACACTGACCTTCAGCGAGTTAAGTATGCTGTGCAGCTGATGTCAAACAGCTGTGCTAAGTCTGTTGAGTATTTAGGAGAGAGAGGACTGCTAGAAAGCAAAAACTGGAAGGATACTGCAGAATTCATTTCAATGGTTCGATCTTATGAATTCATCTAATATGATAGGAGACGTTAAATCACGAAATGCTTATGGAACTGACTTAAAAAAGACAGAAAAATCTTTTGTGTAAAGTCACTGATGTCATGACAAAAATGCGAGCATGCAACGCAAGGTCAAGCAATCTGTATAGTTTTCAAAAGGGAGTCATTTTATCATGTCACTCACTTATGGGTCTATACGAGATGTTAGCCAGTGATTATGTTGTTGCATATATATTGACTAGAAGGCTAAATCAGGACGCATTAGAGCAATTTTTTGGATGTTGCAGACAGATGAGTGGGCCTCATGATCATCCCGGTGCTGTAAGCTATAAATATAGAATGAGAAAACTGCTTCTGGAAAAAAATGTTGCCCTAAACAATAATAACACAAACATAAATAAAGAGCATGAAAATAGCGATTGCTTAACAAATGAGTTAGCATTAACGAATGCGACAAACAATGTGAGACGTTATAATGACCGCGAGCTTGCATTAGAGATTTGCCTAACTAGCCATATTTTCAAAAATTCGGAATTAGATATAGAATGTGAAACTGATATTGCAAAAAATTTAGGTGACGGCATGGATGATTTGACAGCAGATCCGAGTAACACAAAATTGATATCTGATGTCATAGAGGAAGAAAGTTTGCGACATATCGGGGGCTACATAGTGAACAAATTTTCGATGAAGTATCCGCATTTAGGTCACAAAGTGGCGAAAATTCCTGGATTAAAAAGATTAATAGAAGTCAACTTCATTTACCGTCTGAGGCCTTTTTTTCACACTTAAGTTTCATGAGAGAGGTTTTCAAAGCCATTCATGGCGAAAATCTTAGGGAGGGAAAACACTATAAAAACGCTAGCCTCAGAAATGAAATTAGCCATAAATGAATCTAAAATTAATTCAATGGGCTTTCATCTCCCAGATGATGTAATTTATTTTTTTGCCAAGCTATGTGCATTTTTTAGAATAAGATATCTGAATAAAAAGATTGACATAGAAAGAAAGAAAAATAATTATGCAATAAAATGTAAAATAAGCTCAATAAGATTAAAAAATAAATTATTTTGTAAGAATTAATTAATTTTTCTAATAGAGTAATATGCACTGCTTTTAAAGTTCAGAAACATGGCTTTGATGTTTTTACTCAATAATGTTGTTAGTTAATAAAGTTGTATTTCTAAGTTATATCTAGTTTTCATACCCTTTTCATGAACTAAAATAATTTTGTAAGTAAGAGTAGATTATTTTTAGATTAGTGTAATATGCACTGTTTTTAAAGTTAAGAAATATGTCTTTGTTTTTACTCAGTAATGTTGTCAGTGGATAAAGTTTTATTTCAAAGTTATATCTAGTTTTAATACTCTTTACATAAACTAAGACAAAATAAATTGTATGTATGTATACACACACACACACACACACACACACACACACACACACACACACACACACACACATATATATATATATATATATATATATATATATATATATATATATATATATATATATATATATATATATATATATTATATACACAAACAAACAAACGTACCTACATGCGTACATACATACGTACATATATGCATGTACTGTATATGTATATATAAGAAAAATGAAACTGGCAACTCGCTACAGGAAACTGGCAACCCATTGAAGGACTCGTGAAGTAGTGCGCAGATTGCTTGAATTTTGGTAAACTAATCTGTTAACCTGATATAGCTCAACCGTAAATTTCATAAATCAATCCTCCTTGCACTACTGTCAAAACAATCTAGGTCTGTTCTGCGCACCTCGTATGTTTCTTTCCAAAAATCTGTTGAAACTTCCAATATAACTATGAATGCAGTAACCTTTGACCTTAGTCTCTTGCATGACGTAGTGTAAATTATACCGAATCCTTTGCAAGATCTCGATTTATTTAAAGCCCGAATTACAATTCCGGATCAGTCCATAATAATAATGATAAGAATGATAATAATTGTGAGATATATAATTAGTCCTGATTCTACATTTAGGGGTAATTAATCAGTTAATATGTACAGCACGCAAACCAAGTCAAGCTATCTTTAAGATTATTGCGCTTTTGAAATCGTAAGGAATGCAATACGATAGGAATCTTTGCAAAATGACTAGGCATGAAGAATGTTATGGAATTGTACAAATAATTAACACTATTAGTATTTAAAGTATTCGATGGTGCATAAATATGGTTAAGCAACTGAAATGTAAAAATGGGATGAATACCTGAAGTGAACAATTTTTCCATTTCCTTCTTATGTGAATGCCGACGGCAAGGCAAACGGAGGGTCAAGTATACACCAAGCTTGAAAAAGAAAAAGAAAGTGAGAAAGCATGGAAAGAAAATATGTGGGGTTTACCCCCTAATACTCTGTGTAAGTGTCTTGAAAAAAAGAGAGGTTAGAGAAACCAAGACAGAAGAAATGACTCTAATTTCTCTTGTTGATGGGCATTATAAGACAGCTTTGTTTATATATGTTATGACTTGGGATATGTTTCAAAATGATCAGAGCTCAAAGTTAAAATGGCACTTTTCGAATTTTGGGCTCAGAAAAACTCAGTATTAAATGCGCGAGAGACTTTTTGGAAAAAGGATTTTATATGTCTGTTGTATTTATCTCTAAACTATATTGTCCACGGCTTGTTGTAAGTGTGTGTGAATGTCACGAATTCTTTTTAAACGAATATAATTTTTGGGGGTCCAACTTTTTATTCAAATATATTTATGAAAAAGCAATTACAATTCTCAGTAGTCTGCCAAGTCCCTTTTTAAAAGATGTTAAATTTTACACCTATTTTAAAAATCCAATTCAAATGGAATCAAACCACGTTTTTAATAAATACTGCTCCTAGCATTTTCCAATGCAAAGGAAAAGCACAGATGTCAAGAATTCGGTAAGGGCCAATTAATGTTGTTTATACGAAGATGCAAATAATAGCAACCTATTGACGAAACTTTGTAAGTTATTGGACAAAAGAAATTACTCATTATAGCTTTGAAGAAATATACGAGCACGTTTATTAATATTGTTATTAATGCTGCTACTGCTATTTTAATTATTATTGAGTATACACACTATAATATATATATATATATATATATATATATATATATATATATATATATATATATATATATATATAATATAATTTAATAGCCACAATGACCTCTTAACTTCTCGAATTCTTCACGCTTTTGTATATGCTTGTAACTACGAAGCCGAAAGATCCAAACGGAAGAAATTGAAGAGACTGTGATGGCCGGTCGCGGGAAACGAACCCTCGTTACCGATATCACAAGGAGGTCGCGTTGCCGACCTGACCAATTTCGGCTTCGTAGTTATAAAGCATATCCAAAAAGCGCGAAGAATTCGAGAAGTTAAAGGGTATTATGTGCTATTAAATACATATGTGTCTAATAAAAAGTGACCAGTAGATTCTACTATATATATATATATATATATATATATATATATATATATATATATATATATATATATATATATATATATATATATATATATATATATATATATATATGTATATATATATACACCTTCTTCTTCTTTTAACGTGCTTGTTTTCCCATTTGTATGAGGTAAGCATGATGCCTTCTTTTGAAGGACTTTGATTTGGCTTTAGGGTAGACTGGTGTCTCTATCTGCTGCCCTGCCTGTCATCGCTTAAAAATATATATTATTATATATATATATATATATATATATATATATATATATATATATATATATATATATATATTTATATATATATATATATATATATATATATATATATATATATATATAAATATATATATATATATATACATATATATATATATATATATATATATATATATATATATATATATATATATATATATATATATATATATATATATATATATATATATATATATATATATATATATATATATATATATATCCAAACAGCAGTGGCCCACAGCCAGGTATACATCAATGGGGAGGCGGACATAAAGACTTGCTAAAAAGGGTCAATTTATTCCCTGACGTTTCGTAATGGCTTCATTACATTTTCGAGGGCTGTATAAAATAAATAACATAAATTACAAAAAGGGTAAATTTAAATTTAAAAATTAAGCACAATGGATTACAAAATAAAAAATTAAAAATAGAAGGGACAATTAAAAGGACAACGTAAAAACAAAACAAAATCTCTCTAAAAAATATACAATATAAAAAAAATATATATATAAAAAGTAAGAAGATATGGACCAACCTATTCAGTGGCAATGTTAAAACTAAACAGAAAACGAAAGACTAAGAGAGGTACAGTGTGCCGGCAGAGGTTTGGCTGTTTAACAAGGGGACGAGTCGTTTAATCATTAATGATTCCAAAATGGCCAATTCATGGCTGCTAGAGGCTCGCCCTAAAACAGAAAAATCCTTATTTTCAATTGAAGTTTTACATATTCTAGAGTGATTTCTGATATTCAAAAACTCTGGGTTTGTAATTTTACTGCCTGTCCTATAGCTTTACTCCACGATGAGAGTCTATGCGTACCTTTCAGAAGCCTCCTGATGGATCAATATAAGTTCCTAAATTACATTTAGGACACGTATAGCTATACACACACCCGGAGGACATATAAGGGCATAAACGATCTTGTACTTAAATAAAGACCCGATGGTGAGAGGATTAACAGGTATCAGGTGGACCTTAATGGCTCCAAACTTACTTTGGATCTGTTGTGAAAAGTTTTTTCTAAAAGTATTATCAAATAAAAATGGAAATTTAGCATAAAAATTCAATTTAGGAACACTGTAAATTGTAGGTTAGAGGGAGAAGTACTTGTCTAGAAGCGTTTTAAAAATCCAATTCAAATGGAATCAAACCACGTTTTTAATAAATACTGCTCCTAGCATTTTCCAATGCAAAGGAAAAGCATAGATGTCAAGAATTCGGTACGGGCCAATTAATGTTGTTTATACGAAGATACAAATATTAGCAACCTATTGACGAAACTTTGTAAGTTATTGACAAAAAGAAATTACTCATTATAGCTTTGAAGAAATATACGAGCACGTTTATTTATATTGTTATTAATGCTGCTACTGCTATTTTAATTATTATTGAGTATACACACTATAATATATATATATATATATATATATATATATATATATATATATATATATATATATATATATATATATATATATATATATATATAATTCTAATAGCCATTAATGACCTCTTAACTTCTCGAATTCTTCACGCTTTTTGTATATGCTTGTAACTACGAAGCCGAAAGATCCAAACGGAAGAAATTGAAGAGACTGTGATGGCCGGTCGCGGGAAACGAACCCTCGTTACCGATATCACAAGGAGGTCGCGTTGCCGACCTGACCAATTTCGGCTTCGTAGTTATAAGCATATCCAAAAAAGCGCGAAGAATTCGAGAAGTTAAGAGGGCATTGTGGCTATTAGAATTACATATGTGTCTGGTAAAAGTGACCAGTAGATTCTACCTATATATATATATATATATATATATATATATATATATATATATATATATATATATATATATATATATATATATATATATATATATATATATATATATATATATATATATATATATATATGTATGTATATATATATACACTTTCTTCTTCTTTAACGTGCTTGTTTTCCCATTTGTATGAGGTAAGCACGATGCCTTCTTTTGAAGGACTTTGATTTACTTTTAGTAGACTGGTGTCTCTATCTGCTGCCCTGCCTGTCATCGCTTAAAAATATATATTATTATATATATATATATATATATATATATATATATATAAATATAAATATATATATATATATATATATATATATATATATATATATATATATATATATATATATATATATATATATATATATATATATATATATATATATATATATATATATATATATATATATATATATATATATATATATATATATATATATCCAAAACAGCAATAAGCCACAGCCAGGTATACATCAATGGGAGTAGCGGACATAAAGACTTGCTAAAAAGGGTCAATTTATTCCCGACGTTTCGTAATGGCTTCATTACATTTTTCGAGGGCTGTATAAAATAAATAACATAAATTACAAAAGGGTAGAAATTTAAATTTAAAAATTAAAGCACAATGGATTACAAAATAAAAATTAAAAATAGAAGGACAATTAAAAGGACAACGTAAAAACAAAACAAAATCTCTCTAAAAAATATACAATATAAAAAAATATATATATAAAAAGTAAGAAGATATGGACCAACCTATTCAGTGGCAATGTTAAAACTAAACAGAAAACGAAAGACTAAGAGAGGTACAGTGTGCCGGCAGAGGTTTGGCTGTTTAACAAGGGACGAGTCGTTTAATCATTAATGATTCCAAATGGCCAATTCATGGCTTGCTAGAGGCTCGCCCTAAAACAGAAAAATCCTTATTTTCAATTGAAGTTTTACATATTCTAGAGTGATTTCTGATATTCGAAAACTCTGGGCTTTGTAATTTTACTGCCTGTCCTATAGCTTACTCCACGATGAGAGTCTATGCGTACCTTCAGAAGCCTCCTGATGGATCAATATAAGTTCCTAAATTACATTTAGGACACGTATAGCTATACACACACCCGAGGACATATAATATGGGCATAAACGATCTTTGTACTTAAATAAAGACCCGATGGTGAGAGGATTAACAGGTATCAGGTGGACCTTTAATGGCTCCAAACTTACTTTGGATCTGTTGTGAAAAGTTTTTCTAAAAGTATTATCAAATAAAAAATGGAAATTTAGCATAAAAATTCAATTTAGGAACACTGTAAATTGTAGGTTAGAGGGAGAAGTACTTGTCTAGAAGCGTTCAAGTATCTTAAAGACCAGTTCAGATGGGAAGCAGTTTTCCATAAAATATTTACATAAAAAGGCGATCTCATCTTGGAATAGGTACCAATCAGAGGTTAGCGTTAGAGCCCTGTGGAGGAGAGTAAAAACAGAATTAATTTTAAAGTTAAAAGAACAAAAACTATAAAAATTTGACCCTAAGCCCGTAAACGTTCTTTTTCTAAAAATCGTGGTGTTAAAAATATTGTTTTTCTAAGAACTAGGACGTCTAAAAAGAAAGCTGATTTTCGTTTTTTCTTTTCTAGGTAAACTTAACATTATGATGTTGTAAATTTAGAAAATCAAGGAAGGAATCAGCATCAAAATTATGTCTAAAAAGGGCAAAGGTATCATCAACATACCCATAAAAAGGGCGGCAGGCTAAGGGACAGTCATCTAAGAAGTGCTCCTCCAGGGAGCACATGAAAATGTTGGCAAAAGTAGGACCGAGAGGACTTCCCATTGCCATGCCGTCAACCTGCTTGTATAACTTACCGTTAAAAATAAAGGCTGTGTCCAGCACAGCCAGGCTTAAAAGATTTTAAAAACGAACGGTTAAAACCACTAAAAACTGTGTCGGGTTCAGGAAAAAGCTTATTTAAAATGATATTAATAGTT
>NC_089764.1:41457-51657 GCF_040412425.1 Macrobrachium rosenbergii | reverse complement strand
GTACAATACTTCCTTTTCCAAAAACAAGAAAATACTTGCATGATGCCTCTGTCTACGTATTGACAAAGTGTTTGGGCTTATGTGACTAAATCTCCAAACAATGGAGCAGACCTATACATGTTCAGGATGACGCAAAACCATAGGATCATTCAACTTGTGACTTTAACAAGAAATTGCTTGCTTGACCAAGTGCCCTTCTCTTACCTTGTATGTTGACATGACTTATCACTCAAATCAAAACAAAAGAGATCCCATGAATGCCCAAAACAACATGGTGGCTGGGTGATGTAATTGCCCTAAGATATCCCGTATCTAAAGAAGCTAAATTACGCTATTAAGCTATTAATTTTGGGAGATCTAACAGACACTTATAAACTAATACTAACGATATTTTTACAGTTATTATTATTACATGCATGTCAGAAAAATATGATAATTATAACAATATCTCTGTTAAAAATACAATATCAATATATATATATATATATATATATATATATATATATATATATATATACATGCATACATGCATACACACACACACACACACACACACACACACACACATATATATATATATATATATATATATATATATATATATATATATATATATATATATATATCCTATAGCAGCCTGTTATGGGTCATTTTTTACCCATTGCTACTTACTGGAGTTTATTATTCTTATTGCTGGGGACAGGAATTTCATACTTCTTGACTTTTCCTGATTTTATGTGCATGTTTCTTATAATCAGCTGAAAAATTAAAATTTCCATTGTTTTTTTTTTGTAGAAGATAAAAGTAACAGCCAGTCTAATCGGGTCAGTTTTGACCCTATGTGCTACAAGCCCATTTACAGGTAATGGAAAAACATATAATTCCACGTCAAAATTTTAAAATCTTTGTTACTGTGTTCTGCAAACTGCAAAAACTGGTTAGTTTACATACCACAGGAAAGCAGAAGAAGTGTGACACACTTGATCAGATTTGTTCTCACCATGACCGAGCGAGTGATAATGAAGTCTAAATCTTGTAACACAGTAATCTTGTTATACTGTAGAATTACAGGAACATAATTTGTAAAAGCTCTTACATAAGGTAATACATTTTAGCATAACGATTGTCAGAAGTCCTAGTTATCGCAATATAAAAGATAAATATATTTTTTTTTACTGTATCACTGTTCTCCATCTAATTTATATTTCAGGAAAACTTTCCAGTTTTCAGTGAGGAGTTTTTATAACATTGCATCACAAGATGAAGAAAATGATAATTTATTCTCAGACAGTGAGGATGGTGAAAGTGGTCTGCTTCAATGAACAGTGAGTTCAGCAGTGATGATTATTCAGAGCCTGATGATGATGCAAATAGCCAGGTATTACAGAACAATCCCAATCAAGATTCTAACTCTAAAACATTTCCTTAAAAAATGAGAGACACTGCGTGGCATGCAAAGAAAACAGATTCTTCAGTAGGTAGATGAAGTGCTAAGAATGTGATTGATCAGAACCCCGGCATTACACGGTATGCAACAACAAGAGTTACAGATGATGTAACCTCTGCATTTGACCATTACATAATTCCAGATATTTTCAGTAACATCTTGGAAATGACAAAGAAGCAAATAGAGTACTAGGAACTGGAGACATCACAAATATGACATCCTAGCTGCCCTGTATAACTAGGATGCCTGTACAAGGCTTTGGGTGAGTCACTTCAAAGCTTATGGGATGATACTTTTGGACGACCAATATTTTGAGCAACTATGTCTCTAGAAAAATTCTCCCAAAAATCAAAACATTTGCGATTTGATGACAGAGACTCAAAACCCCAAAAGACAAACTGGCTGCCATCAGAGACATCTAGGATACTTGGTTTAAAAGACTTCCCTTCATGTTCAATGTGTCAGCAACTGTCATTGTAGATGAAATGTTAGTCTCCCTGCCGTGGAAAATTCCCCTTCAGACAGTATATTCCTTCTAAACCAGTGTAATCTTGTTGTCATTATTTAATTAGTGGATTAGTCTTAGCTTTAATTTTAAATGTTAAATTATTGTCACAATGTATTAGCTAGTTTTCTCCCTCTGGTGGTTCTTGTGTTTACGTTTTCACTAACGACCGTTTTGTCTTCATGTTTTGAGGGTGTACGGCTTTTCTCCCCAGCTCCCACCACCCCTCCGCCCCAGGAGGCCGAGGGGTTGTCAACGTCCCTGGAATGAAGTGGTGGACAATTGTGTTCTGAACCTTGACCTGGGCGTTTCTACTTGATTTGGCTGCTGCTGTTGACTGCTATGTTTTTTGGCATCCTGAACTTAGGATTATTTTGGATCCACTACCTTCAGCAGCTTGAGGATTTATTCATTTATTATCCTGCTACGCCCTTGGTTCAGTTACCATAGCCAAGGGGACCTCTGTCCAACGGTACGGTATTTGACTGTTATTAGTTTGCATGCTGAGCAAGACGCCTCAGTTTGATCACGGCCTGTGAATTGGTGGAGGTATAGGCCAACGCCGTAGTTGGGCCCATAATTTGACGTCACCCTGTCTCAATCTCCAGACGTGGAGATCCTTAGGTTTAACCAGATCACGGCTTTGTTACAAGGACCACCTCTGATTACTTTAGTGTTGTATTTTGCCAGGTTATTCATTCTTTTGAACTTCTCCTCCCTTTCTGGCCCCCTCCATATTGCGTTTGAATGTGTTGTTTTTCTATTAATTGGTTAAGTGTTTTTTTTACAGATTTTATGAAATCATTATTTTGTTGTTTGACTATTTTTGTTATAGTGATTATTTTATATTTTACTTTTTAAATTTGAATTTGAAATATTATTTACTTTAATTTTTTTTTCAAAAAAAATTAAAGCAAATAATATTGACCTGGGCGTTTCTACTTGATTTTGGCCGCTGCTGTTGACTGCTACGTTTTTGGCATCCTGAACTTAGGATTATTTTGGATCCACTACCTTCAGCAGCTTGAGGATTTATTACTGGCAGAAATTGAAACTGACGTGAAGAAATTTGTCAATAGCTGTAGTATCTGTCAGAAGGTCGGTAAGCCAAACCAAGTTATTCCAAAAGCTCCTTTATGTCCCATCCTGTGGTTTCTGAACCTTTAAGGAAATTATCATTGATGTTGTCGGGCCGTTGCCCAGGACTCGTAGTGGGAATGAGTATATTTTCACCATGATGGATAAAATGTCCCGTTATCCAGAAGCAATTCCTCTACGATCCATCAAAAGTGCAAAATTGTTGAGGTATTAATTAACTTTTTACTAGGTTCGAAATGCCTAAGGTGGTTCAATCTGATTGTGGTACAAACTTTGTTAGCAAATATTTTAAGGAGAAAATGGCAGAATTGGGTATTAAGCATGTGACTTCATCTCCTTATCATCCGGAAAGTCAGGGTGCTCTGGAGAGGTTTCATCAAACTCTGAAATCGATGATTAGGAAATATTGTCCAAGTCACGGCTCTGAGTGGGACAAAGAATTACCATATCTTTATTTGCTTTTCGGTCGGCTCCAAGTCAGTCTCTTGGTTTATCCCCATTTAATTTGGTTTTTGGGCATTGTGTTCGGGGTCCGCTTGATGTTGTAAGAGTCATGGGAAGGTGACATTCCTGATATTAATTTATTAGATTATCTGACTAATTTTGGTGATAAATGACCAAGGCCTGGGAATTTGCTCGTGAGAATTTGTTGTGTAGTCAGAGAAGAATGAAATACTTCTTTGACAGGAAGACTAAAATTCGTAATAACTTCGCTGAAGGCGACAAGGTATTGTTGTTGCCTCTTCCAGGTAATTCGTTAAAAGCTTCATTTCAGGTCCTTGAAAGTTTTGAAAAATAATGAGGTTAATTATTTGGTAGAAACTCCTGAACGGAGGAAACCCTTTCAACTTTGCCATATTAATATGTTAAAGGAATTTAAGGAAAGGATAAAGTCATTCCTGTGGCAACAGTTGGGAGGTTGTAAATTGTAATAATAATATTTATTCTTTTTCAGAGGAAGAATTTAATGAAGATGAATATGGTAATGATGGTAACTTTCCAACAGGTAATAAAAAAACTTTTGAAAAATTTTGATAGTTCAGTTTCTCATTTGAGTTTTGATAAACGTAGGTCTCTAAAGAAGTTGGTGTTCGATTATAAAGCATTGTTTTCGGATGTACCAGGTCGAACATCTGTCTTAGAACATGACGTGGATGTTGGTAATGCCACGCCAGTGAAACAATCGCCATATAGATTAAATCCTTTTAAGAGTGAAGTTGTTGCAAAAGAGGTGGAATATATGTTAAAACATGGTTTGATCGAACCAATAAAAGCCCTTGGTCGTCACCTGTGGTGTTGGTTAAGAAACCTGATGGAGAGTTTCGTATGTGTTTTGATTATAGGAGAGTTAATGAGGTTACAAAACCCGATAGTTATCCTTTTGCCACGGATAGAAGATTGCATTGATCGCATGGGGAAGTCTAAATATATAAGTAAATTTGATTTGTTAAAAGGTTATTGGCAAGTTCCTTTGTCGAAACGAGCAAGGGCCTTGTCAGCTTTTCGTTACACCTCAAGGGTTGTTTCAATGTCGTGTTATGCCGTTTGGTATGAAAAATGCCGCCGCCACTTTTCAAAGGTTAATGAACACGCTGGTGTATGGTTTAGAAGGTTGTGTGGTTTATATTGATGACATTGTTATTTATAGTGACGACTGGGACACACATTTGAAGGTATTAAGGCATTGTTTGAGGTATTGAAGAAAGCTGGTTTGGTGGTTAATTTAAAGAAAAGTGAATTTGCAAAGCGAAGGTTGTTTATTTGGGTCATGTAGTTGGAGATGGTAAAGTTACCCCTAAACAAGCAAATGTGGAGGCTATTGAAAAGATTTCTGTTCCTAAGTGCCGAAGGGATGTCAGGAAGTTCTTAGGTTTGCTAGGTATTATCGTCGGTTTGTAAAGAATTTCTCTGACATCGCTGTTCCACTTACTAACCTATTGAAAAAGAAGGTCGCGCGTTCATTTGGACGAAGGAAGCGCAGAATGCTTTTGAAAGTTTGAAGGGGATACTACTCAGTTTCCCCATTCTTAGGGCCCGGATTTCGACCCTCCCATTTTCGCTTTTTGCCACTGACGCAAGTGACGTCGGTGTCAGAGCGGTTTTATTACAGAACGACGAGCAAGGCGTTTCTCACCCGGTAGCGTTCTTTTCGAAGAAATTAACTCCGCTCAACGCAAATATTCGACGGTCGAGAAGGAAACACTCGCATTAATCTTGGCCATTAATCATTTTTCTGTTTATCTATCTTCCACAGGAACTCCAATAAAGATTATGACAGATCATAATCCATTGACCTTCATCAACAGATACAAAAATAAAAATCAACGTCTGATGCGGTGGAGTATCATGTTGCAAGAATGGAACTTGCAGTTTTCTCATATACCGGGAAAAGAGAATGTAGTGGCTGATGCTCTCTCTCGCAGCGTTGGGTAGGGATTCTGGCAAGGGGCTCTGCGGATATTAAGGTAGTATCTGTATCGTTCTAATTGCGGTGTGTGTGCTGTTGAAGTAGGTAGTTAGGTTTGTATTCTTAGAAGTAGATGAGTGTATAAGGATAATGAATATGTATTAATCTGAATTTTTCTTTACAGGAATTCCATAAATGTCTGGGACTGTAAAATTAGTTATGTTTAATATTAAGTTTATAGGTGAAGGTAAAGATGGTACTCGTTTAAATTTTGTGGCAAGGGTAATTTTAAGATAGGTTGGTGGTGTGTTATTTCTGGAATACGCTTTTGCAGATATTATTATTATAGTTTTTTATGCTACTGATGAGTAGCATAGGCGGTTGTTGATGGTCGTTGAGACATGGTAAGACACTGTTAGGTGATTGATTATGCAGTTGAGGTGTTAATCAGAGAGTTTACTTAATGAAATGATAGCTACTAATCCGGGTATTCTGTGTTTTCAGGCATAACTACGCTTCACGAAAGTTTTGCGTGTTCAGGTTGCGCAGGGGAAAACTGTGCTGGTTTTTCTGTGTCGTCCATTATAGGTGTGTACTCGGTAGGACACTTTTATAGTGATTTAGTGTGTTGACACGGTGATGTAAATGACTCTTGTTCGCTGAACATTTTGCAATGGGCGATGTGAGATATGACGTGAGAAACCGTTAAGTGTGTAAAAATAGTTATGGCCTATGAACAAATATGTGGAACTGGAGTGGAGCAATGTAGCTCTTGATTATGTACCTATGTGAGAGCCTTGGAGCTATTGGTTTGGTGTTGGTTTTCTGTATTGTGTAATATTTTGAATTTGTATTGTATGATATTGGGTTACTTTTGATATTTTGTTAATCTTGATATTATGTTAGTGCCTTTCTTGTGAAGCTGCATCCTTGTTCTTTGCCACCCTGTCCCTCATTTTGTTTTTGGTATCATGCTCTAATTATATAATTGTTTTTTTCACAGATTTTATGAAATCATTATTTCTGTTGTTTGACTATTTTTGTTATAAGTGATTATTTTATATTTTACTTTTAAATTTGAATTTGAAATATTATTTACTTTAATTTTTTTTTTTTTGGAAAAAAAAAATTCTTTTGGGAGAGGAGGTGTCATCTTGTTGTCATTATTTAATTAGTGGATTAGTCTTAGCTTTAATTTTAAATGTTAAATTATTGTCACAATGTATTAGCTAGTTTTCCTCCTCTGGTGGTTCTTGTGTTTACGTTTTCACTAACGACCGTTTTGTCTTTCATGTTTTGAGGTGTACGGCTTTTCTCCCAGCTCCCCACCCCCTCCGCCCCAGGAGGCCGAGGGTTGTCAACGTCCCGAATGAAGTGGTGGACAATTGTGTTCTGAACCTTGACCTGGGCGTTTCTACTTGATTTTGGCCGCTGCTGTTGACTGCTACGTTTTGGCATCCTGAACTTAGGATTATTTTGGATCCACTACCTTCAGCAGCTTGAGGATTTATTCATTTATTATCCTGCTACGCCCTTGGTTCAGTTACCATAGCCAAGGGGGACCTCTGTCCAACGGTACGGTATTTGGACTGTTATTAGTTGCATGCTGAGCAAGACGCCTCAGTTTGGATCACGGCCTGTGAATTGGTGGAGGTATAGGCCAACGCCGTAGTTGGGCCCATAATTTGACGTCACCTGTCTCAATCTCCAGACGTGGAGATCCTTAGGTTTAACCAGATCACGGCTTTGTTACAGGACCACCTCTGATTACTTTAGTGTTGTATTTTGGTTAGGTTATTCATTCTTTTGAACTTCTCCTCCTTTCTGCCCCCTCCATATTGCGTTTGAATGTGTTGTTTTTCTATTAATTGGTTGTGTTTTTTTTATATTAAGTGTAATTGTTTTTCATTATAGTCATTGTATCTAGTGGTTCAGGCGTCATTTCTGTCTATATCTTCATGTATTAAAATTAAGTTATTTTTCTTAGTGTTTATTTTCACCCCAAATTGGTTTGCACACTTGGTTGATAGTCTTGTGATACGATTTCACTTACTGTGAATTTCGTATTCTGGTTAGTGAATACTAATATTGGATAAGTATACAAGTGTATGTGGTGGTGGTAAAACGACCCATCACACCAGACAGATATGGAATAAAGATCTGGGCTGCCTGTGATTCAGAAACAAGTTATCTGTGGAATGCTGAAGTGTACCTTGGTCGCAAAGAAGGTGAACGACCCAGACAAGAAAAGGTAAGCAGAAGGACTGAAGGGAAGAAACATCACATGTGACAACTTACCCTTGAGCAAAGAATTGGCAGTGCACAACCAAACAATTGTTGGAACCATCTAAAAGAATCAGAAGGAGCTTCCAGCAGAATTTGTGAAATCCAGAAAGAGAACAGTATTTTCAACTCTGATAGGACACCATAATGAAAACATACTCATCTCAAACTGTCCCAAGAAAGGAAAGACTGTAGTATTGCTTACCAGCATGCATGATACTGTCACTTACAGTGAACGACAGGATAAAAAACCAAGCATAATTGAATCTTACAATTCAACATAAAGGTGGTGTGGACAATCGTGACAAACTAGTGGCAACATATTGGTCAAAGCACCAGAATGTGAGGTGGTCCATGGCCTTGTTTGACATCTCAGCATACGCTGGATTTGTGCTATGGGTGCAGGTTAACCCAGCTTTGAAGAAAGGTACTAGCTTCAAAAGGAGACTGTTTCTGCAAGAACTTGGACCTGAAATAGTTCAGCCACACTTAGCATCATGACCATCATTGCCCAGGTCTCCAAATGCTAGACGAGCCAGTGTAGCTGAAAAATGCAAGATGGATGACAGTCCTACTCAAGAAGCAACAAGACTTACAAAAAGATGGCGTTGCTACTTTTGCAAAGGTAACAACAAAGTGTTCACAGTTTCCAGTTCATAGTTCATGTCAGAAACATGCAAAAAACATGGAACAGCTACATTCAAATGCAATGAATGCATCTACGTAGGTCCTAACCCTCAAATGGATGGGTGGATGGGTGGGTTGGGTGTAGGGTCTGATTGACAGTCGCTTCCACGTAGTAGACGCTGGGCATACATTATATGTAATACTATCTATGACAAAGAAATTACACTTTCTAAGCACAGGCCAAATCTGCCCAGATAGACAGATGTCAGTATAATCTGGGCAGACTGTAAGGATATATATATATATATATATATATATATATATATATATATATATATATATATATATATATATATATATATATATATATATATATATATATATATATATATATATATATACTTACTGTATATGAAATTTTTATCACATCACTGTGATCTACATACAATCATTAAGCTACAAATGTCGTTCAATATCCAATTCACGTTATTTTGGGAATATCACCGAAGGAATTGTAAGTTATAAATTGATTGGTACTAAGTATCTCGAGCACTCAGCAGTACCCTCCAATGACTCAAGTCGACGTTCAAACCATCTTGATGGCTCAGTGGTTTGAACGTTGACTGGAGTTGTTGGAAGATACTGTTGGGTGTTCGAGACACTTGGGTACCAATCCATTTATCACTTATAATTCCCCTTCAGTTATCTTCCCGAAGTAGCGTGAGTTGTATATTAAAGACATTTATCTTAATAATTATTATATATATATATTTATATATATATATATATATATATATATATATATATATATATATATATATATATATATATATATATACGTGTGATAAATCTATTGTTCCGTAGATTTTACTGATAGGTATCCATAATATAACGACATTATGAGACTTGACAAAATAAGCCAATGAATGAAACTTTATTGTTCGATTATGGGATGGAAGCTGTTATGGAAATAACAGAATCCCATATGACAAAGGAACAACTGCAACATATGATGATAAAGTGATTTGATATCAATAAGAAAAATCTATAATTCAAGTGAAAATTAATGTTCTTTTAACCCTGATGCGTGGTTCCTTATGTTTCTAGTTACGTTTCATAACATTTCCAATGAAAATTTCAACTTAAATCCTGTCTGACATTGCTGCTATAGCATTTGCATAGACTCTTTTTCTCTTTCAGAGAAGGAAAGCTTTACATAAAACTGGGTGGTAAGATGAACAAGCAAATTTGTTACGGTGAAAAGGGAACTTAATCTCTCTCTCTCTCTCTCTCTCTCTCTCTCTCTCTCTCTCTCTCTCTCTCTCTCTCTCTCTCTCTCTCTCAAACACCCACACTCACTCACAAGCAGATACACACACGCACACGTGCATGCACACGAGCACGCACACATGCACAGTCAACAGTGTTCTTTGAGTTGCCCCTCTGAGAGCGATGTGCAGAAAGAAGCAGGAAAAGGCAATGAAAATAAGGCATTCTTTTGCTAAGAAGGCCAGCGCGGCGCTTTCTGGTCTCTCATTCGATGAAAGTCTTTCCTCTTCTCTGCTAGAATTTCCTCTTCTGTATATCATTTCTTTGTACTTTTTCCATGATCCACTTTAGAAGAAAAGCAAGTTTAGTGATTGATCTCATGGTCTGAGTTTCAGTAAATAACATAATAAGAGGAAGAAATCTTTCAGCATATAAACACTGACACGGTCGAAAGTTTCTACAGCTTTTTTCCAAAGAAAATTATGTCATTTCCTTTTTCTTGACTCTCTATTTTTGTTTCTTCTTTTACTGCCAAAGCAGAGGAAAATCTATTCAATTTGCATC
>NC_089764.1:15000-30000 GCF_040412425.1 Macrobrachium rosenbergii | reverse complement strand
GTCGTTTAACTATTACACACGCACACCACTTACACACATATTGTTATATATACATACACACACAAACACACAAATACAGTATATATATGTGTGTTTGTATGTGTGTGTATGTGTAGAGAGAGAGAGAGAGAGAGAGAGAGAGAGAGAGAGAGAGAGAGAGAGCTTTTTCATGTAGTTGTATACATGAAGGAGAGAAGAAAACTAGAGAGAATATCTAATATTTTACATAAAAGTCGTAAACGTTAAAGCATTGCCATGACGAGGGAGTTATAGATATCATTCTGTCTGCCCAGTTTTTACTGATAAAAGTCTCTAGTAAATTTAAAAAAAAAAGTCATAAAAGTACAACATATGCTAGACTGTGTATTGTTCTTCATTTAAAGGTTACTTTAAATATTCATGACGTTAATATCCATCTGACTGAAATAGAAGCTGTATCACAAATTGAAAGTAAGCAACAAATCCCCGGCGATACCAATCGATATCCAGTTCCAAGCATACGTCGGACTTAAAAGATCTGCTAATCCTCATGTAGGTTGTAGCCGGCTCATGGGATACTGTACATATAAGGTCGCCTCCTCCCTCTCCGGTACCTGCTGATTTATAAGAATTTTAAATTTATTATTGTTTTTTGTTAACAAATAGGTTTCACGGATGACGAAAGATCACATACCTTAGTTACACATCTTTGATATAGATAAATGCAGTCAGTGTAGTGAAGAATGAAAAGAATTTTAAGATTCAGCAACAAAGTCTTGTACTGCAGTTGTTATTTCTAATAATTTGTGACTTGCCGTTGCATGAAGCTGAATGATAATTAAATAAGGATTAATCAAAAGAAATTAATTGTTTCTCATAAAAATTGAAATCAACCTTCAATCATTTCACTGAAATGCTGTGCAGCCAATACCAAAAGAGAACGGCAGCTTTCCCATTAGCTACTAGTAAATACCAAAATGACTGAAACATTCAATGTTCTCCATAAAAATAAGTCAAAGAAGTTGCCTGAAGGAAGTCCTTCTACCTATCTGGTATAGCTTATAAAGCTTCAGTCAAAAAAATTGTTTACAAAACTTTTCGTTTGTTTACATAACTTTCTACCGAGTTACAGCTCGACGCATTTATAGACACAAGACTCGTGAAAAGTGTTGAGCGGAGTTCTATCTCTTTGGTGCAAATTGAATAGATTTTCCTCTGCTTTGGCAGTAAAAGAAGAAACAAAAATAGAGAGTAAAGAAAAAGGAAATGACATCATTTTCTTTGGAAAAAAGCTGTAGACACTTTCGACCGTGTCAGTGTTTATATGCTGAAAGATTTCTTCCTCTTATTATGTTATTTACTGAAACTCAGACCATGAGATCAATCACTAAACTTGCTTTTCTTCTAAAGTGGATCATGGAAAAAGTACAAAGAAATGATATACAGAAGAGGGAATTCTAGCAGAGAAGAGGAAAGACCTTTCATCGAATGAGAGACCAGAAAGCGCTGCGCCTTCTTAGCAAAAGAATGCCTTATTTTCATTGCCTTTTCCTGCTTCTTTCTGCACATCGCTCTCAGAGGGGCAACTCAAAGAACACTGTTGACTGTGCATGTGTGCGTGCTCGTGTGCATGCACGTGTGCGTGTGTGTGTATCTGCTTGTGAGTGAGTGTGGGTGTTTGAGAGAGAGAGAGAGAGAGAGAGAGATTAAGTCCCAATTTCACCGTAACAAATTTGCCGTTCATCTTACCACCCAGTTTTATGTAAAGCTTTCCTTCTTTGAAAGAGAAAAAGAGTCTATGCAAATGCTATAGCAGCAATGTCAGACAGGATTTAAGTTGAAATTTCATTGGAAATGTTATGAAACGTAACTAGAAACATAAGAACCACGCATCAGGGTTAAAAGAACATTAATTTTCACTTGAATTATAGATTTTCTTATTGATTTCAAATCACTTTATCATCATATGTTGCAGTTGTTTTCTTTGTCATATGGGAACAGTTATTTCCATAACAGCTTCCATCCCATAATCAACAATAAAGTTTCATTCATTGGCTTATTTTGTCAAGTCTCATAATGTCGTTATTTTATCGATACCTATGGTAAAATCTACAGAACAATAGATTTATCACACGTATATATATATATATATATATATATATATATATATATATATATATATATATATATATATATATATATATATATATATGAATATATATATATATATATATATGTATATATATATATATATATATATATATATATATATATATATATATATATATATATATTATATATATATATATATATATATATATATATATATATATATATATATCTGATATATATATATATATATATATATATATATATTATATATATATATATATATATATATATATATATATATATTGTTATATATATATATAATTATTAAATACAAATGTCTTTAATATACAACTCACGCTACTTCAGGTAGATAACTGAAGTGAATTATAAATGATAAATGGTTGGTACTGTTTCTTGAACACCAACAGTATCTTCCACCTCAGTCAACGTTCAAACCACTGACCATCAAGATGGTTTGAACGTCGACCTTAGTCATTGGAGGGTACTGCAGAGTGCTCGATATACTTAGGTACCAATCAATTTGTAACTTACAATTCCTTCGGTGATATTCCCCTGAAATAACGTGAATTGGATATTGAACGACATTTGTAGCTTAATGATTGTGTGTAGATCACAGTGATGTGATAAAAAATTTCATATACAGTAAGTATATATATATATATATATATATACCATATATATATATATATATATATAATATATATATATATATATATATATATATATATATATATGATATATATATCCCTTACAGTCTGCCCAGATTATACTGACATCTGTCTATCTGGATATATTTGGCCTTTTAAAAGTGAAATTTCTTCGTCAGCTAGATAGTATATACATATAATGTATGCTCCAGCGTCAACTACGTGGAAGCGACTGTCAATCAGACCCACACCGTTTTAACCCACCCATCCACCCATCCATTTGAGGGTTAGGACCTACGTAGATGCATCCCCGGATATTTGAATGTAGCTGTTCCATGTTTTTTGCATGTTTCTGACATGAACTATGAACTGGAAACTATGAAGACTTTGTTGTTACCTTTGCAAAAAGTAGCAACGCCATCTTTTTGTAAGTCTTGTTGCTTGAGTAGGGACTGTCATCCATCTTGCATTTTTCAGCTACACTGGCTCGTCTAGCATTTGGAGACCTGGGCAATGATGGTCATGATGCTGGTGTGGCTGAACTATTTCAGGTCCAAGTTCTTGCAGAAACAGTCTCCTTTGAAGCTAGTACCTTTCTTCAAAGCTGGGTTAACCTGCACCCATAGCACAAATCCAGCGTATGCTGAGATGTCAAACAAGGCCATGGACCACCTCACATTCTGGTGCTTGACAATATATTTCCTAGTTTGTCACAATTGTCTACACCACCTTTTTGTTGAATTGTAAGATTCAATTATGCTTGTTTTTTTTATCCTGTCGTTCACTGTAAGTGACAGTATCATGCATGCTGGTAAGCAATACTACAGTCTTTCCTTTCTTGGGACAGTTTGAGATGAGTATGTTTTCATTATGGTGTCCTATCAGAGTTGAAAATACTGTTCTCTTTCTGGATTTCACAAATTCTGCTGAAGCTCCTTCTGATTCTTTTAGATGGTTCCAACAATTGTTTGGTTGTGCACTGCCAATTCTTGCTCAAGGGTAAGTTGTCACATGTGATGTTTCTTCCCTTCAGTCCTTCTGCTTACCTTGTTCTTGTCTGGGTCGTTCACCTTCTTTTATGACCAAGGTACACTTCAGCATTCCACAGATAACTTGTTTCTGAATCACAGGCAGCCCAGATCTTTATTCCATATCTGTCTGGTTTAGAAGGAATATACTGTCTGAAGGGGAATTTTCCACGGCAGGAGACTAACATTTCATCTACAATGACAGTTGCTGACACATTGAACATGAAGGGAAGTCTTTTAAACCAAGTATCCCAGATGTCTCTGATGGCAGCCAGTTTGTCTTTTGGGGTTTGAGTCTCTGTCATCAAATCGCAAATGTTTTGATTTTTTGGGAGAATTTTTTAGAGACATAGTTGCTCAAAAATATTGGTCGTCCAAAGTATCATCCCATAAGTTTTAAGCTGACTCACCCAAAAGCCTTGTACAGGCATCCTAGTTATACAGGCAGCTAGGATGTCATTTTGTGATGTCTCCAGTTCCTAGTACTTCATTTGCTTTTTGTCATTTCCAAGATGTTTCTGAAAATATCTGGAATTATGTAATGGTCAAACCCAGAGGTTACATCATCTGTAACTTTGTTGTTGCAAACAAGTGTAATGCCGGGGTTCTGATCAATCACATTCTTAGCACTTCATCTACCTACTGAAGAATCTGTTTTCTTTGCATGCCACGCAGTGTCTCTCATTTTTTAAGGAAATGTTTTAGAGTTAGAATCTTGATTGGGATTGTTCTGTAATACCTGGCTATTTGCATCATCATCAGGCTCTGAATAATCATCACTGCTGAACTCACTGTTCATTGAAGCAGACCACTTTCACCATCCTCACTGTCTGAGAATAAATTATCATTTCTTCATCTTGTGATGCAATGTTATAAAACTCCTCACTGAAAACTGGAAAGTTTTCCTGAAATATAAATTAGATGGAGAACAGTGATACAGTAAAAAAATATATTTATCTTTTATATTGTGATAACTAGGACTTCGACAATCGTTATGCTAAAATGTATTACCTTATGTAAGAGCTTTTACAAATTATGTTCCTGTAATTCTACAGTATAACAAGATTACTGTGTTACAAGATTTAGACTTCATTATCACTGCTCGGTCATGGTGAGAACAAATCTGATCAAGTGTGTCACACTTTTCATATTTGATGTGGTATAAACTAAAAAGTTTTTGCAGTTTGCAGAACACAGTAAAATCAAAGATTTTAAAATTTTGACGTGGAATTATATGTTTTTCCATTACCTTAAATGGGCTTGAGCAAATAAATCAAAAATGACCTGATTAGACTGGCTGTTACTTTATCTTCTACAAAAAAAAAAAAAGAATGGAAATTTAATTTTTCAGCTGATTATAAGAAACATTAACATAAAATCAGGAAAAGTCAAGAAGTATGAAATTCCTGTCCCCAGCAATAAGAATAAAAACTCCAGTAAGTAGCAATGGGTAAAAAACCCATAACAGGCTGTTATTATATATATATATATATATATATATATATATATATATATATATATATATATATATATATATATATATATATATATATATATATATATATACTATATGTGTGTGTGTGTGTGTGTGTGTGTGTGTGTGTGTGTGTGTGTATGCAGTAATGTATGCATGTATGTATATATATATATATATATATATATATATATATATATATATATATATATATATATATATATATATATATATATATATATATATATAAAAAAATATATATATATATATATATATATATATATATATATATATATATATTGATATTGTATTTTTAACAGAATGTTGTTATAATTATCATATTTTTTCTGACATGCATGTAATAATAATAACTGTAAAATATCGTTAGTATTAGTTTATAAGTGTCTGTTAGATCTCACAAGAATTAATAGCTTAATAGCGTAATTTAGCTTCTTTAGATACGGGATATCTTAGGGCAATTACATCACCCAGCCACCATGTTGTTTTGGGCATTCATGGGATCTCTTTTGTTTTGATTTGAGTGATAAGTCATGTCAACATACAAGGTAAGAGAAGGGCACTTGGTCAAGCAAGCAATTTCTTGTTAAAGTCACAAGTTGAATGATCCTATAGTTTTGCGTCATCCTGAACATGTATAGGTCTGCTCCATTGTTTGGAGATTTAGTCACATAAGCCCAAACACTTTGTCCAATACGTAGACAGAGGCATCATGCAAGTATTTTCTTGTTTGGAAAAGGGAAGTATTGTACAAGTGCACATGGAAGTTACGTCATTTAAACTCTAATCACGTATCGTCTGCCTTTGATAGCTTGTAAAGAAACGTTTTGACAGCGAAGATGACATCATCCAGCTTCTATAGGGCTTTGGGTATTTTGACTAGAAAAGTAAATTTGTCATTCTGATTCTGGAGGCCATTTGTGCCAGTTCTCCCTTTCTCTCTCTCAGAATTCAGCTTGTGTAATAAAGTAATGCACAGTAAAGTAATGTAAAGTAATTAATTGTTGGTCATCTGTTTTGGTAACTTTTTGTGAGGTCTAACATTTAGCATTATAACAGTGTGTATATGTGTGAAAGGGCACCTTTTCAAGAAAAAAGGCATTTTTTCGTAATGGCCAGAACTGCAGTTTCTCAGGTATTGTAACTTATAAGTTTAACCATGGTTAAAGCTTATTTTGAAATGATGTTGTGCTATTCAAAGTCAGCTGGAGTTTTGTGAGTGTTGTTTAAATTGATTTGTGTTTATTAGACCAGTCAATTAAGTAAGATTTTTGATAAAACACTTTAGTGAATTTATTACATTTTTACAATTTTCAGTTTTGTGTCTATATTCTTATTGTGTTTTCCAATTATTTACTTAGTTTTCTCTCACATCTTAGTATATCTTAATGGTTTAATATTTGCTTACTTAATTTTGTTTCACATGTTAACATTTTGATGATTTAATTTGTTTCATAATTTGATTTAAGAGTTGATTAGGTTTGTGTTTCCAAGTAATGATAATTTAAATGTAAAACAATTATAAATTTTTAAATAAAAGTAAACTTTTGTATTTAAAGATTTAGAGTAATGTTTCATTTATTGACCACCAGTGGTAGGAGTAAGTTTGTGAATAAAGCAAAATGATAAATAGTTTTGTTCCTTCAGTGTTTTTGTTGAAATGACTCGAATTGATGAAAAGTTACAGTTGTTCAATACTTAAGAGTAATGCCCTTATACTTTAATATATTTCCTGTTTAAGTATTGATAACCTCACATTGTTGATAAGCTTTTTAAGGGATCACTGTTGCCTTTAGAGTATTCAGTCGTATTTTTTTTTATGAGAGTTCATTTACCTGGCTGTAATTGAGGTAAGTTTCGAATTCTATGATTGGTAAGTGTAATAACAAGGTACTTAGAACACTCCGTGACAAAATGAACTGATGCCCAGACCAGGGAACAAAACAAGATATCACTGGTTTATGGCTTATACTGTTGGTGGTGGGGATTTTTCATAGGAGAGTGACCACATTGTTGATTTGTGTTGTAAATTACTTAGTTGAATAACTTAGAGAAAATGGCTCTGTTGAATGTTCAGGAATTTTTAGCAGCTCCTTCCATTCAAGATTTGTCTGAATCCAGCCTGTAACAGAGCTTAGATACATAGCTGCAGAAGAAAGCTTGATTAAGTTGAAAATGCAAGCAGAAAAAGAAAGAGAGGAAAGAGAAGAAAACTTGATTAAGTTGAGAATGCAGGCAGAAAGAGAAAGAAGAATGGCAGATAAGAAAGGGAGGACAGAGAGAAAAGAGAAAGAAAAGAAAGAGAAGAAAATAGAGCAGTAGAAGAAAGAGAAAGGGAAAAGAAAGAGAGAAAAGAAAGGCAAGAGAAAGAGACACAGAAGAAGAAAGAAAAAAGCAAGACATGATCGGATATGGAATTATTAGGGGCTCGCTCCAAGTTACCTGTAACACAGTATAGCCCTACCCAAGGTAATCAAGAGCCTACATTTGATGTGGTAAGAGTGCAGAAGTTAATTCCAAAGTATACATAAGAAGTTCCAGATGAGTTTTTTGATCACTTTGAAAAAATGGCTTTAGGTGTGGGATGGTCAGAAGGTAAATGGTCAGTCTTGTTACAGAATGTACTTATAGGAAAAGGAAGAAGTGCCTATTCAGCCTTATCACCTAATCATTGTAAAGATTACATGGTACTCAAACACAATGTGCTACAAGTTTACCAGATTACCCCTGAGTATTATAATGAAAGATTCAGATCTTTAAGAAAGGATGAGTAGATGACTTTCTTGGATTATGCCTACAAAGTGAAGAGGTGTTTCAAACAATGGTTGGAGGCTGCTAAAGTTAAATCTATGGATGAACTTGAAGAGTTGGTAGTTTTAGAAAACTTTTTAGAGGAATTCCTGCACACTTAAGAGCCTATTTGAGAGACAGAGAGGTTAAGGAACTTGACAAAGCTGCTACACTGAGTGAAAATTATAATATCATAATTAGCAAGTCCAACTATAATGTCAAGTATCAGAACCAGCAATGCAAAGTGTTAATACCAGTACAACACAAGGTAATACCCCTCAGTAATCGAATAGTAAATCCTCATCATCCAGTTTCTCAAGACAAAGACAGAAGACACATGTCTGCTTTAAATGTGGAAGAACAGGTCACTATAGTTGGGAGTTTTATCAGACACAACAGCAGGCCAAGCCAGTTGGTCAAGTGGTCAAAGGTGACCAGGTGAAACAAACTACGAAGAGCAGTGTGGGGAGTATTGAGACTGTATGAAAGACTGCGACTTAACAAGCTGAGTGTATAGCAACCAGTGGAAATGTAACCTCAAGGAGAGAGTGGCTGAGCAGCTAAGAGGCTTTTAAGCCATATATCTGCAAAGGTGTGTATATGTGAAAAGGTGCCTTTTCAAGAGAAATCTATTTATTGGTAATGGCCAGAACTGCAGTTTCTCAGGTATTATAACTTATATATTTAACCATGATTAAAGCTTATTTAGAAATGATGACTTATTCAAAGTCAGTTGGAGTTTTGTGAGTGTTGTTTAAATTGATATTTGTTTGTTAGACCAGTCAGTTAAGTAAGGTTTTTGATAAAACACTTTAGTGAATTTATTACATTTTACAATTTTCAGTTTGTGTCTATATTCCTATTGTGTTTTCCAATTACACAACATAAAATTTTTTTTACAAAAGTTTTGTTTGTTTTATTTTTGTTACTGTTTATTAATCACTTTTTTCTGCTGATTCCAACAATGTAATTATTTTTTTCTGTAGCATCGACCATTATAGAAATATATCGTCTTTCAATGTGATATATATTCGGAACTGTTATACGTTCTGCTACCAAGTGAATATCTCTTTTTCTCTTGAGATAAAATCAATTACTAAGTTCTGCTATCTTCAGATGGCTACTAGAGGTGTACAAATTCTCCAGATTCATTTTTGCTATGTGTGTGGTTATTATATTGAAAAATCAGATATTACATAAGATCGTGAAAGGTGCCAAATTGTGGATGCATGCAGACTTATTTCAGAATGCCCGTGGGTGACCAGGACAAACCATGGGCCCTCATGTGATATGTGGGAAGCTGCCGATCTACTCTAGAAGGATGGTTAAGGGTACAAGAAGGACAATGCCTTTTGCCGTTCCAAGAGTATGAGAGAGCCAAAGAACCATCACGATGATTGTTACTTCTGTATAATTGATGTGACAAAGTACAGGAAAGTGAAAGGAAGACAAGCCCTTCAGTATCCAGACATCCCATCCTCTAGAGCACCTGTGCCACTTGATGGTACTTTACCAGTACCACAACCATCACAAAATGTAAGTATACTTATCATACTTTCCAAAAGTCTTACTTTTTAATTAACCTGAACATTAAGTATTTACTAGCTATGTATTCATTTTCCTAAAGATGATGGAATACTAACGTTATTCAAGTCTTTGTTTAAGTTGCTATATGTGATTATTTCTTTCCTTTCAGATGGAAGGTGCAATGGCTATTTCATCTGAAGAGTCAAAGCATGTAACAGCCAAGAAATGGAGGGAAGATTCGTACCAAGAACGACTTCAGAGCCTCAGTATCAAGGATGATGGGATACTGCTATGATGGGAGATCACATGGTCTCTAGTCAGAAATGATGAAAAGTATGCACTCTAGAAAATCTCGATCATCAAAGCACTTCTGATCTTAAGAAGAGTTACTCAAAGCATTTAAAGTGCAGAATTGTATTGTTTCTTTTGTTCTAACTAATATTGTACTTAGCCAAATACCTTTCAAGATATGAAAAAGTACATTGTAGTGTAATTATCCTTAGAATATTAGAATAGGTTGAACCAACATACTGCTGTAGAGAAAGTTGGGTATAGAACGAGAAAAATATGAAATTAAGAATAAATTAAAAAACATCGATGTTACATCAAAACGAATGTTATTTTTTAATTCAGTGGCATAAAATACATATATAAACACCAAAAAATACAAATAAACAAAACATTTGTTACAGTGTGTTATTTGTTTAGTTTTCTTTCACATCTTGATCTCTCTTAGTGATTTGACTTCTGCCTATTTATTTTGTTTCACATTTTAACATTTTGGTGATTTAATTTTGTTTCATAATTTGATTTAAGAATTAGTGAAGATTGTGCTTCCAAGTAATAGTAATTTAATTGTAAAATAATTATAAATTTTAAATCATAAATTTTAAATTACATTTAAAGATTTAGAGTAATGTTTCATTTATTGACCACCAATAGTAGAAATAACTTTGTGAATAATCCAAAATAAAAGATAGTTTTGTTCCTTCAGTTTTTTGTTGAAGTGATTTGAATCGAGGAAAATTTGCAGTTGTTCAATGCTTAAGAATAATGCGCTTTTACTTTAGTATATTTCCTTCTTAAATATTGATATCTCACATTGTTGAAAAAGCTTTTAAAGGGATCACAGTTGCCTATAGAGTATTTCATTCTTACGTTTTTGTTATGAGAGTTCAGATACCTGAGTGGTAGAAGTGTAACACTGGTACTTGGAAAACTTTTTGACAATATATATATATATATATATATATATATATATATATATATATATATATATATATATATATATATATATATATATATATATATATATATATATATATATATATATATATATATATATATATATATATACATATATACATATATACATATATATATATATATATATAACTATATATATATATATATATATATATATATATATATATATATATATATATATATATATATATATATATATATATATATATATATATATATATATATATATATATATATATATATATATATATATATATATATATATATATATATATATATATATATATATATATATATATATGTATATATATATATATATATATATATATATATATATATATATATATATATATATATATATTATTATATATATATATATAGAGATATATATATATATATATATATATATATATGTATATATATATATATATATATATATATATATATATATATATATATATATATATATATATATATATGAATGTCTTTTCCTGTAATACTACAGTGTAATATGAAATAAGAAGGCCCATAAAACACTATTTAAATGTTGAAAACATATATTTCGGGCACTTGTTTCTGTGCCCCTGTTCACTAGTAGAATGGACAGGTGGAAAGTTACAATGGTATATATACAAAAACATGAAGGTGTATTTTAGGCCTCCGATGTTAAGAGGTGGCGATTCTTAAGAAGGAGGAGAGAATGACCAAATTCCTAGTGGTTTTTGGCCTCATTAGCTCCTGTTTGGCGATGGATCTGGCGGTGCATTTCTTGGATCATCTTCAAGATGGGTCTGAGGGATTAAGGTGTCGATGGCGTCCGATTTCAATGTCCTCCTGACAGGTTCATATTGGGTTTGATTGATGATAAGATTCCAGTATCTCTTTTTTTGTAATGGACAGCTACTCTTGAAAACCAACTCCCCCAACAACACAATTAATGACATGCCCTGTATTTCTAATATGGAGAAAATTCCCGAACTCTCGCGTAACGCACTGATCTTTGTGCTCTGTTATTCTTTGTGAGAGCGATCTATGTAGAGAGACAGAATTCTCTCAGGTGGAAAGAATTACCCACTGGGCCATACAAGTCTAAATTCGGAACCTGAGAGCAACTGCCCAGGGAATTACCTGGGCAAGCAACTGCTTGCATTTCAGTTTTCTAACTTCCCGACTCAGCAATGACCCAAGGACAACATTTCATTCGAATTATCCCTTCTCAGTGAATAAAGATAGAAATCATCAACACACAATCACACGCAGAACAGAAATAAATTTCTGACTCACGCCCTTGCTTTCCACCTGAGAGACCTGAGTTCGATCCCCGTGAGTCAGAAATTTATTTCTGTTCCACACGTGATTGTGTGTTGATGATTTCTATCTTTATTCACTCCAGAAAAATAATTCGAATGAAATGTTATCCATTAACGTGCTGAGTCGATTGGGGGAAAACTTCTGGTAAAGCAGTTAGCTTGCCCAGGTAATCCTTGGGTGCAGTTGCTCAGGTTCCGACTTCTTTTTAGATGTACCAGGCCCAGTGGGTAACGCCTTTGCTCCACCCTGAGGCAGCATTCCTGGTCCGATCCCCGTGAGTCAGAAAATTTCTTGTTCCATACGTGATTGTGTGTTGATGATTTCTATCTTATTCACTCGAAGGGATAATTCAATGAAATGTTGTCCATTGGTCATTGCTGAGTCAGGTTGAAAACTCGCTGGTATGCAGAAGCAGTTAGCTTGCCCAGGTAATCATGGGTGCAGTTGCTCTCGGGTTCCGACTTTTTAGACTTGTATGGCCCAGTGGGTAACGCCCTTGCTTTCCACCTGAGACCCTGGGTTCGATCCCTGACGTGAGTCAGAAATTTATTTCTGTTCCACACGTGATTGTGTGTTATGTAGTTTCTATCTTATTCACCAGAAGGATAATTCGAATGAAATGTTGTCCATTGGGTCATTGCTGAGTCGTAAGTTAGGGAAAACTTCCTGGTATGCAAGCAGTTACTTGCTCCAGGTAATTCAGGGATGCAGTTGCTCTCAGGTTCTGACTTCTTTTAGACATGTGGCCCAGTGGGTAACGCCCTTGCTTTCACCTGAGACCTCCTGGGTTCGATCCCCGACGTGAGTCAGAAATTTTATATATATATATATATATATATATATATATATATATATATATATATATATATATATATATATATATATATATAATATATATATATATATATATATATATATATATATATAATATATATATATATATATATATATAGCATATATATATATATATATATATATATATATATACATATATATATATATATATATATATATATCCCTATATATATATATAACTATAAATTTTATCAGAAATTATGTGCAAGAACTGTTGACATATATCACTACCAGTGTAAACCTAACTGTTATTATTTTTAAATATAAATTGAATTATTCTATAAATGTTTTGTTACAAAGTCTTAAATTTAATGTTAGTATTTTATAATAGATTTGGCAAAGCAAAATGCTTTAAAAGTTTAAATTATTTGCGATTTTTCTTCATAAAAACGTTGTCAGTCTGTGTTGTCTGATGGAAAGGGCATCGAGAATAGATACACTTACTGACATGTCTTTGATCAATTGCGGTTGTTTTTCCGTTATTGCTGTGAAATCATACTGTTAGATTCTGATCTAACTGAAAAGGAGAGAGAGAGAGAGAGAGAGAGAGAGAGAGAGAGAGAGAAAGACGAGATGCAAGAAATTCTTCCCCATCCGAGCATGCTTAGATTGGTAGAAAAAAAAATTACCACGATGCATGTCCGTATGGCATCTTTAACCACGGCTAAGTTGTTGTAGTTGCCAGGTGTGACTATGTGATGGTGGATACATGGCCTGAGGATGATAAATTCTATGATAGTGAATGGGTGTGTTGGAACAAAGTGAAAGAGAGAGAGAGAGAGAGAATAGGAGACGTTAGGCCTTACCAGTATTTGTTATAAGTCTGTTATTAATTAAACAGTAACGAGGGACTTATGAAAACATCATCTCCACAACTTAAGAGTGAGAGAGACATCTCTTTTAATTTAGTCGTAGGAAAGACAGCGAAACAACGGAGAGAGATATAAGATTTTTTTCCTGCATCTGCAGTCGATTTTAAAGACTTTCGGTGGATAAGGTGAATTAAGTGTTGATGCTGTATGCTACTGAATGCTTTACACTGTTAGGATTTTAGTCAGATAAAAGAAAGAATATATATATATATATATATATATATATATATATATATAAGTATATATATATATATATATATATATATATATATATATATATATATATATATATATATATATATATATATGTATATATATATGTATATATATATGTATATATATATGTATATATATATATATATATATATAGAGTAGATATATATATATATATATATATATATATATATATATATATATATATATATATATATATATATATATATATATATATATATATATATATATATATATATATATATATACAGGGGTGTTTCGAGACCCCCCTCTCTGTAACAAAACTAAAATTGATAGGGACAAAAACAAAAGTAATTCAGAACAGGTATTTATTTAAGTATCTCTAAGTATTTAATATTTTGTGTGCCTCTATCTGCCTGTACCACAGCCTGCATTCTTGAGGGTATGATTTCAGTAAATCACAAAAAGCTGAGACTCAAACTCCATTTCCCTGAGCACTGGTCACCTCTCTTCGCAGGTCGTCGAGGCTTGGTATGCCATCATAGTTCACTGAGTGCACTTCAATCACGATCCTTTAAGATACTACCAATGTTATACCACCAATGTTTTCCACACACATTAAGGTCAAGGGACCTGCCTGGAAATTTACTTGATGAGAAGAAATTGATACCACTGTTTCGAGAAGCAGCTTCTGTGTCTGAAGAGCCTTGAAACATGTTTCCTTTTCATGCAAAAATGTGACTTCTTTAACAGATAACACATTTTCAGGATCTTGAGAAAAGAAATACTCCTTGTGTAGCACAGTTACTCTGAAGTATCTGCCATTCATGACTGTCCTTTTTCTAGATGATCCACATTAACAGTTTGGCTGTGAAACAGAGAAAAAATTTCAAACATTCAGGAAA